>NC_083622.1:20184980-20257480 GCF_963584025.1 Labrus mixtus | reverse complement strand
CTGATATTATATAGTCTGGCCTTCACATTTCTCAACAAGGAGCACACTTATAGATAGAGGCTATGCTACTGACAGAGAGGAAAAAAGAGAAGGGGCCTTAAATATGCAGCGGAAGGGAGGGACAGAGACGGGGAGAATGAGTGAAAAGGCACAATTAGCCTGTGTTCGTCAAGTGGGAGAGACAGAAGAGACATATAGTACATGAGGGCAAAATAACAAGAAGAGATGAAATAAAAGGGAAGTCAGGGAGGCTGAGAGGAGTGAAGAGGGGTAGATAGCTATAAAAGATGCAGCAAGGCTGATTATTGTTATGGTGCCACCAATGTGGACTGAAGCGCCTGGTGCTGCCAGGCAAATGTAGTATTAGTCACTTCAATAATTAATCACCCTGGGAGCAAGTCGTTGCAGCCATGCGCTGACCCATTTCTCTTACACTTTTCTCAACAGTAACATGCCCACAGAGCCCCTCTTTCCCCATACCTCCATTGAGTGAGGTGGGTTAGCGGGCCCGACTCCTCTGGGTCAAGCCTGGTCATTTATTAGCCACATTTCTCAGGAGAAATAAAAGTAATCTTGCTGCTCTTCTCAAAGGCTGGAAACCATGCAGGGAGACAGAATAGCGGCCTCGGCTGTGGCCCAATGGTCCTTGCCGGCTGTCTGTCCTGGTGAAATATGAAGCCCATATGTAGGACGGCCATCTGAAAGAGGGACCCAACAGGGCTCCTTCAGGCTTTGATGCTCATCACCACAAAAGCAGATGGCTGTGTCCTGGTCTTAAAACTTTTTTTTGCAACAACCCCCCCACTTCTTTTATCCAATCCTATCCGGCCTATTAGCCCCCTGCCTGTCATGGTCTAGCAGCCTATGCTTAACCCCCAGGGGGCTTCCAGAGCTATGGAATGAAGTCAAGCTTCCCTATTGACACAGGTCTCACTGGATAGCTTTGAATAGAAGTCAACCGAGTGAAAAGGCATGTTTTAGAGGACAAAATGGAATAAGGTGTGGGGTAGATCAATACTGCAGGGTTGTTTGGACTTGAAATGCTTTGCTCTCTGTGTGCTCAGACAAAGCACTGCTGACTGCAGGTGGCAAAGAATTTTTCCGGACATTGGGTAAAAAGTAACAAAGGGTGTTTAATGGAAGAGAAACCTGCATGCATCTGTCTGAAAGATTGTGATCAAAGCAGAGCGATAACCCGCTGTGCCGGCTCTATATGTATCCTTGCCCTCTTCACTTAAACAGGCAGAATCTGTCTCCAAGGCCCTATCACAACCTGTGTGCTGCTCGCACCCAGGCAATTTCTAAACCAGGAAAGGCAATCAAGGACTTAAAGTCAGACACAATGCAAATAGGACTGAGAGCCCATCTGTAGTAATCCAACAGTCCCTCCTGCACCAGTCTGCTCTACGTCTCAGCCTCTCTGTGGCACAAGCCAATTAACTGTTTGATTCAGAGCCGGGGATGAACACCCTAATTGATTACATGGCGATAGTCAATTCAATTATCAATTTAGGCACAAAAAGCTGAGCAGAGCTGCAGAAGCCCGGAAGTTTGCTGAACGAGTTTTTCAGTAACTTGGCAGCACAATCGCTGCGTGTGTTTGTTTAAGTGCAGAGGATGGAAAGTAAGCAGCAGCAGTGGAGGCGAGGCAGGAAGACTGACACGAGCTGTAGCTATTGCAGGTTGTTTACTCACAGTCTCTGTCTTATACCTCTCCTCCGCTTCTTCTTTCTCCTCAGCACAGTCATTCTCCGCTGCCTGAAGCACACACACAAACACACACAAACATTTGCATTAATACAAACACCCCAACACAGAAATCCATTATATAGTATATCAATATGGAAGCGTTGTATACAGGTGTATTGCATGCATAAAGTTACATTTACATATAAAATACCCTCATAAAGACACACACACACACACACACACACACACACACACACACACACACACACACACACACACACACACACACATACACATAAACATATACATTTAAAATTAAAACAAAGAAACACAGACTTCCACTTGTGGTTTTCCCTTTTGCATAACCTCATGGGAGTTTGTGATACACAAAACCTCCAGAGTATTCAGGGATTTGCAGCAATTGAATCAGATAAAGAAACCCCTTTCTCTTCCTCATCATGCCTACGATTCTGCTTTGTTTACTCTGTCATGGAGAGTTGCTCTGTTCGATCAGGCTGGAGAGGCACTAGGTTGGGTGGTTGTGCTAACGAAGTCTCAATGTGCCGTCTGTCGACAGGGTAATTTCCCAGGATAGCTCCGTGTTCTAACTCCTTGTGGTTCTGCTGGTAAAGATAGAAGGAGATCAGCACCTGAGTCATTGGAGAGGAGAAACCAACTGGGGGGCAGATTTGTACCGCTAGCTGCTGTCCTCCTTCAAGACTTAGCACACCTATTTCACTAGTCTGTATACCATCTTTTTTTGTGTGCCTATGCACACTGTCGACACCTTCAATGTTGGGTTGCTGCAAGGCTTTAAACATTACAGGATATGCCCTGCTGTCTTGTAAAGTTTGCACTGTAGACACATTTACATGGGGAAAAAAGGTAATCAGAACATTTTTTTAATTACATCAGCCATGACAAAAATAATTTAACTTTCAATTCATTACAAATTATTTAGTAAAGATTCTTCCCGACTGACAATTGTGATAATTAGACTTAAGAACAAGCCAATACCTGCTGCACCTCTAAGAGCAGTGAATTAAAAGGGTACATGTAATTTCATTCTTAGAGCTTTCATATAACTATGTTATGGCCTGGCTCAGTAGATATCCCAGACAAAAAAACACGTTCAACTCCCTTTCAACATAAAACAACTGGGTGCCGAATCCCGAAAAATATATGAACAAGATAAACGATAAGGACAGCACTCCAAATTTGTGTATTTAATTGCCACACGAACGTTTCGAGCCGACACTCTTCTTCAGCGTGTGAACAGGCAATTTTGAAAATATCCAAAGGTGTAATCAATTTATACTTTGTCAGTAGATATCCTCACATAAAAAATCAGTTGAGCACCTGAAAAAAAAGCTAACACTGGCTGCAGCGCCTCATAATTTACCTGATATCAGTCATTGCAAGTGGAGGCCTTAGTTTAAATGAATTATTGGTAGACTTCTGTTTAAGAGAAGAAGAAAGGAGACTGTCTCAGGAAGGGCTGATGCATTTAGGTATCTGATTGATGCATTGACTGGCTGTCATACCTGCTGATACCAGTTACTTAGTTTATCTTATTTTAGTCAACTTCCAACTTATGCTTTATCCGAAGCAAGTCCGATTCTGGCAATGCAGTCTGAAACTTCTAGTAATGTGTTGAATAACTTCAAGTTCCTTCATATAGTCTAGAACATCTAATATAACTGCTACAATCAAAACTATAAACTACTTCAGTGACAAAGAAATCATCTTTCAAAATCACCAACATAATGAGTTCATATCTATATATCTATATATCTATACGTATATATGGCTCCTTATAACGCAGTTCAATCATTCCAGATGAGATGGAATGTAAGAGAGAGATTATCAAAGTCACGTCTCTGCTTCTGGTGGATAATTGCAAAATGTATTTTATTAATAATCATATATTCAGTGTGGGTTGTCTTCAACACAAGACAACCCACACTGAATATATGTAGAAATAAAAAAAGATTCTTGTTGAAAGAGCAAACGGTCTCTTTTGGATTGTGTGGATACAATTCTCTACTGATAGTTTTGTGCTGTTTAAATAATCAAGCTTGAGTGAACTAGTCTACAGAGGGTCTTCATCTAAGATTTACACATCAGCGCAGTCTGGGGCAAAATATAACAAAAAGAAAAGCACATAATTGTCTACAAGGGAGAGCAAAAACATTGCTTTTACATAAAACTGCAAACCATGATGTATAACATATAGAGAGGCATGCACAAGCCACATTTGCTCCATGTAGGTGCTCACACTTACTTGCACCAAAAAACAAGAGGAATGCGGAAGTGCAAGCCGTCAGATCCTTCTGTTCATTTTGAAAGTTGAAAGGTTACTGATAGAGAAAACCATCTATCTGTCCTTTTGGAAGCCTGACAGGCTCTGATGACTGTTCACACAATGACAAATAAGTTACACCCCCCTTTTCCATCAACAAGGAATGGTCCAGGAACAATGTGCTGCTCATGCTGTGCTGGCTTGAGGTGGTGGAGAAACACTTAGGACAGATAGAAAGGGTCCGTTTTGATTTTTTTTGTGAAAGTTGTTGAAGACAAAAAGTGTGCCATGGGGACATCTCAATCAATCTGACAGTGTCCTCCTTTGCCCAGCACTTCTAAGGATGCTATGTGTGAGTGAATACAAGGGTGTGCAACAGGGGGTCATATGGATATAAGGCACTGCAAGTGGTCCTCCCAGATGGTTGTGTTCAACTGCTGGTAGGAGGTCTGCAGCCTTTATCTATGACAGGCAGTAGGTCTTAACATCCTGCACACACTCTGCCCTGCTTCAAGCCTGAGGCCCACAGGGCTGAAGCTGAGAGAAGCAGAGTGTCCCACTGCAGCGACAATTCCCCGTTTCCCTTCAGCCTTTTCTTCTTTTTTTTTTTAGAAGAGAGAGAAAAGACCTCTATGACAGACACCGCTCAGTTAACAGGGGACTGAGGATGCTCACTCTGTTCTTTAGCAAAGCTTATCTTCCATAACCGCAACTCTCTCTCTCTCTCTCTCTCTCTCTCTCTCTCTCTCTCTCTCTCTCTCACACACACACAATCATGCTTGCATGCACATACATTGACATGCACAAATGCCACAGCATGGCTTTTTCCTCCTCTGAGGGTTGAAGCGGGTTCAGAGCAGTAGCATTGTTGAAGAGGCTTAGTGGGAGAGAGAAGGAAAGTCTACTGGAGAAGGAGAGAACAGCTGTGTGAGAGCGATGGAGAGACAGACACAGTTGGCCAGGAGACACTAAGCCACATTGCATTCCTAATCAACTTGCTGCCAACCTGCAAATCCAGCGTTCTCATCTGGTCCATGCAAGGTCACTGGTTGATGTGCTGAGACAAACTGAGAGAGACAGGAGAAAGGAGATGAGGGTGAGTGGTACCTGGTGCAAAGATGAGCTCCTGTAAACAGAGAAAGGTGACAAGATCTAGATTAAGGACAGTGTGTCACTGCAACATACTGGAAGGTGAATTTAAAAGTTGTGTCCTCCACAATGCCACCTTGCTACCACTCAAACCTCCAGGAAGTCATTTTTCACAGAGATCAGTGTGTCATAGTGGATATGTGTGTGCAGATGGGGGTTATTCTTTTAGACTTTGACCCAGATTTGAGGGAGAACTGAACAGGGGATATGAAAGACACAGACCTCCCTGCAGAGACAGGGTCATGTGCAACCTGAACACAGGCGCACACCGGCACAGCCAGCCGAGCAGAAAACACTATTATACATACACACAAGTGCATGCAGACATTCAGAGCGCACATGGTCTCAAAAAAAGCATGCATGCACACACATCTTCAAAAAATAAAGAAAGCCCATAGGATCAAGATCCTTCAGAACATGGCTTCCCACATGGAAATTCAGCCAAACACCTGCTACAGCTCCCACGACAGGCCCGTCCGTTCTTCCCTCTACACCTGACACACATTAGTTCTAATGAGGAAACATACAATCACATATGTGTAATCACTGGTTATCACTGGCAAAACAAATGTTGCAGAATCTATCACACATATTCCTATTCATATGCTCATACTGCATTCATCCACATCTGTTCATTTGTGTATATATTGACACTAGTAGTACCCTTTTCATTCAAACAAATTCATACGTTAAAAACATGTGGCAAGTTTAGCTGTAGGAATGGCAAAGGTATGGCATTAAAAAAACATATTTTTGTTCAGCAGCAAATGCTACAATGACAAAGGTGTGAGGGAAATGAAACTGGTATCACGGCAGGACAAAAGTGGATGTTTGTATGTCAAATTTTATCTTTTCTGTTTTCCGAGGTAGAATAAGAGAGAAAAGATTTGTGAATATAATAACGCAAACAGAAAAAAATGCATTATAATAGTAGATAAGCTGCAGCACAAAGACGAAGCTGAAGATAATGGTTCTAAGTGTGTTTGTTTGTTAATACTAGGGTTTTCATGAAAATAGATTTTTAAGCTTCTATAAGATTCTATTAAAAATCAAACAATACCAATACCTGTTTCGATACTACAGCTACAGCAATACAAGTCTTATAGTTTCCTTTCTTTCTTTTTTATTGCAAAAAAAAAAAAGCAGGAAAACTCATGCACACTGTTTAAACTGCACAAATATGTTGGAAACAATTAATTACCAAAAACATTGCCAATTCATTAGTTTAGTTGTAACAATGATATCTCTCTCTCTTTGGCTTGTGGCAGCTTTTGGTTAAAGATATGATTGAAGATGTAAAGTTTTATTGAAAGCTTCCATACTTTCTACACAATAGATCATTCATATAATAATACATCTCAATGTATCGTTTCAGAACATGTGGTATTTAAAAGCCACTGTCAAGCCCATTCCTTGTCTATGTGTTGCTCTGCTAAAGTTTTAAAATGTTCAGCTCGGGTGCAGCGCTCCAGGGGACATCGGAGAGAAATCTCTACTTCGAAAAGAAATGTCTAACAGTTTGGGCGTAACAGGTGTGTTTAAAACAGCAGCAGAAATGTGTGTTGGCTTGAGAAGAGGTCGTTACGGAGCGCTGCACCAAAGTTAAACATTGTTAAACTTCAGCGTGTAAGAATGGCAAGCGAGACCTTTAGCTGCGAAGCAACACTTTAGACAATTAATGACAGTGACGCACAGCGCTTCACCAAACTAGTTTTTTATCAGAGAAAACCTGCGCTAAAATATCTGTGCGAGTGCACAATTCGAGAGTAGCGAGCACGCTCGCGGGAGGGACAGCAGTGAAGCCGTCGGCTGCCTTTCAACTGTGACACACATGCGCGCACGAGCACTTATAATTCGTTGATGCTGTAGCAGTTATTAGCGCAACGTTTATAAAAAATTACTGACAAAACACTGGTATGACAGGAAAGGGCTGTGAAATTGAGAACGTGTTACTGTCTATTTTTTTTTCAGGCAGTATTTGAACTGGCCCAAGCGAGCCAGCTGAACGTGCAATCAGCTGGCCCGGACTCTGTCAATCATTCATCCGGGCCAGTTATAATGTCGAGCCCTGAAATATGATGAATATTGGATGCAAAAACATACATACAGTTGCAGAAAACTGCACAGAGAAAAAAATTACTTTTTTTTTTTATGGGGAAATTTACAGGCAGCAACCTGGATGCACCAGCGACACAATATTGGGTTTCAGCCAGAGTTAAATATGGTCCCTCACCTACAACCAGATGGTTCCTCACTTCTGACCGGCATCGCCACAGTTCCTTTCCTCCCCCTCTCTACATTTTTGTCTTTCCAACAGTCTCTTACCTCTCCCTCAGGGAGGGTAATAGCTAAATGCTGCCATATCTGCTGCTCAACTTGGTCCCACAACCGATTGTACTGTCAAAAAAAAACAAAAAAAACTGTCTTAACTGTGGACATGAGTGACAGTCTTTGGCCGGGCTCCTACAACTTCGCCTTATGACCACTAAAATCCCTTCAGGTGCACTTCTTGTTAGAGGTGACAAGTAAGCTTGAGAAGAAAGCCATTACCAGAGAAGAAAGGTATGAGGCAGCCTCCTGCTGGTATAAATTGAAATCAAATACAATGGCTCTGAGCCAAGGAAGTGTTCTGGGAAATCTAATATTGCCATTTCCTTGCGCTGCCTTGCTGGTAATTCTAGTGAAGTTTTCTCTGCCTCTTATAAGAAATGTCTTTGGCAGGTTTTTATTTTATTTTAGGAAGATGTTTTTTTTCTCAATTTATTTATAAAGCATTTATAAAAGAGCAATTTCCCATAGAATCTCCTGCCAATATTTCTATGACGTCTTATTTTCCTACTAACTGTTAGAAATCCCTTGTTACCTACTTAGTAATTGCAGTCTCCTCTCTAGTCACAGTAAAGCCTGGGAGCTTGGCCACATGGTTCAGGGCTGGGCTACAATGCACAAGGACAAGGGGGGATGAGGAAACTAGTGGGGGTTCAGAGGCATAAAAGTTCCTTTCTTCTCCACTCTTGCCTCTTTCTTTGAGCCAGAACAGAGGGTTGCCACGGCGATGAGGTTGGTCTGTCTCCCACGGCGTGGTCTGGGAAGAGCAGCAGCTTGGTCTGACATTTACTCAGGCTGGAGGAAACAGAGACGATAGAGGAGAGAAACACACAGACAAACACTCGCACATGCACACACACACACACACACACACACGTAGACTGGGAAAGAAGAGGGGGGCATGTTAGCAACTGGCGCAAGCAGAAAGTCGACGGATTAAACGATAACACCTGTAACATCAGAGAGCTGACACACACATGCAGGACCGGAAGTCACTGCATTCATATAAACCTTTTATCTCCTTCACAGTGTCCATTCATTCCCAACTTCTATTCCTGGCCTCCTTTTTCATTTGTTCTCATTTAGATCTTGCCAGCAAGTCAGCTAGCCAACACATATTTCCATCCTAATCACAGTCACTGCCAAACACATGCACACAACCAGGGAACAGACATTAGCACAAACAAACACACAAATGCACAAAACCATGGACATCCTACTGAGAGGCACACTACCAACGTTGCCAACAAGTTCTGCAGTCAAAACTAGGAAATTTGGCTGGAGATTCCAGTGAACCCAGCTCAATAGATTTTGGTTCACATTTTAGGACAGGAAGACTTGACCCAGGAAAACAGATATTTAACTTATTCCTTGGTATCGCTTATTGATTGGCGCCTGTCTGCCTCTGTGAAAGGGCTTGAAAACCTGCAGCGTGTGAAAAGCGCACATTTTATCAAAATCTGTTCAAACACTGAGTCTGATTAAAGGAGAAAAGACAGCCATATCAGGAAATACAAGCAAGAACGTAGAGGTGAAAAGGAAATGACTGATGTGATGTGGGTTTAAAGATAAGCCTGAGTACAACATACTGCCACATTTACAGTAAAAATATAGTGCTTTTCCCCTGATGGATCAGTTAGCAGTCAACCCACAAGAGGCAGAAAAAAGGAGGAGATGCACACAATGCAAGTCGTGCAACATTCACCACCCTGCTGATAGTGTTGGCAGTGTTTTCACATCCATATGTGCCACTTTAGGGAACTTCAGTATGAATATGCTAATGCACACTTTTCTCTCTGACTCTCTGATATACACAAGGCCCTCTGTCAGTCGTCAATGAGCTTTGTATTCCCTAAGACTTGAGCTCCAGTGGAAATGTTCACTTTTAGCCTCTTTCTGATTCTTCTGAATCTAAATAAAGGGAACTTCAATGGGGATAGTTTTTGTTACCATTACCCACATGAACTGAGATTCATAAAGACACAGTGCTCCCAACATGACAACAAAACTTTTCCTCTTCTCTGAGCATTTTTTTCTTCATTTTCTTTTAGGATACCCAAGTACAACGCACACACAGCAGCATTTGGTCTGTGCTGCTCAAAGCATGAAAGGATGAAAAGCTCAACAGCAAAATTTCTCGGAAAAATAAAAATGTGAAAGTGGTGATAATTCAGAGGTGTCATCGTGAACAGTATGAAAACTACTTCCTGACAACTGTTCATCTCCATGCAGAAGGACCAAACTGCCAATAACAAGGACTGTGGGTTATCATGAGGAACTGTGTCACTCTATTGGCAAATACACTTTGGCTGGTGGCAACTTTCCAACAGATACACTGGAAAAAGTATAACTCCATATGCCAGCTTTTTTTAGATAGAAGTGCCATTTATATATTTTCATTTTAATGCTCTTAGTGATTTTCTGCCGCTAGAAAATGAAAGAGAGTTCAAAACCATGCCAACCATGAAACTCTCTATCAAAAACTTTTTTAGTCTAACCGTTGAATACAATACAAGAATGAATATTTGTCTAGTGTTTGGCAAGATGTTCTGCTCTTGTATGTTCTACCTGCTCAAGAGAAAGATATAGGTAACTTAAGGACGCTTAAATCCGCAGCAATATTGAAAGATATTGATTAATGTAGTCGGTTTTGTTCTGTTTTTATGAGAGCATTCCACACACATAGACAGAACCATACCAATAGCACTGATTCTCATTCTACAGGGAGGAGATGGGGAGAGGGCATTGTCCTCCCAGTTATCTGTGGTACACTTTGCTAATTCAGGGGAGGATGGAATGTTCTGTATCACAATTAATTGTGTCTCCTGCACTATGTTAAACAAAAACTTGTATGCAAATAATGTAGGTGTAATGAATAGGAACAGGTAAATGACTAAACTTCAAAAACAATTCAAAGCACCAAATGTTTAAGTGTGCAATAGCTTGTAGAGTATAACTGACAACCCTTTTACAAATAATAGTAGACCCTCTTCAGTAAAAGATAATCTATGTTGCAAGCTCATTTTGTAATTTTCCAATGTGGGTTTTGGGCTACTGATTGATGTTGGTTCCTCAGCAGCTTAGCTAACTAGCAGACATGGCTAACACCTAAACACAATTTTGAATAGCAAGTCGCTTATCTGAAAGGCTAGCTTAAGACTTGTTCAGTATTAAGTATTTTAGTTGTTAATACTTTACCTGTCCAAAATGTGCTGCATCATTATGGTTCCCTGTAGCTGGACCGCAGTGAAGTTGGTTGTTTTGAGCTGCCACCTTCAGCTTCTTTACCAGGAAGGCGTGGGCAGTGCCTCTGTTGAATCAACCCCACCTGTGGTATTCCCTTTTATAAACAATCAATAACTGTCTGTCAGCTTACATTTCGTTTGTTTTTCTACCTTCAACACTCTTGGGTTGAGTCCTTCTTATTTTCTATGGTTTGTGTAAAACAGCGGCCCTCTAGTAGGCTATGCCTCTAGCAACCTTCTCGTGAGCGCACTTAATTGACTATGCGTATGTTGGCTAAATTGTTGGCTGTTATTACGGGTCAGTATGACTATGACTTGTTTTTGTACCGATTGTTAGCTAGCAGCGTCGGACCGATTAGAAAGAGGAGTCCTCTCAACAACCCAAACCAACAAATCCAGATGGACAGACATCGAAAACCTCATCCGCATGAGAAACATACCCATATGGGTAGTCACAACGTGAGTCAAGTACACGGTCTGCTGACTGTCTTATGTTTACATGTTTGTTTATGTTATTTATTTTATGCTACATTGCTGTCAATGTGTGTTAAACCCATAACTGTTTAAGTAATATTGCAATATATACATTGTTAACCTGAGCTCTGAATCCATGGTTTCTCCTATCCACACATCCAGAGACCACCTCCAGGGCTTTGATTCAAGATTCAAGATTTTTATTTGTCACATGCTCATACAGATGTGCAGTGAAATGTAAAGACTGTTCTGCAAGGCCATGCAATAACACTCAAATCACTAATACACATATATACAGTAATGTAGAAATATAATGTAACATTTAAAAAATTCACAATTCTTTCTTTAAAGGAATGTTAAATGATGGGTAAATCATCTTCACATTCTCAGACATTTAGGTGAAAATTCTTTGTACGTTCTTTTTCTTCTCTGGAGCTGCTTTCAATTGTGAATATTATGACAATGTTGGACAATGCCTCTATTTATAGATCTACGAATACATCCAGTATTGAATTCAAAAACTTCTGTCAGCTCACTGTACAGTTTGGCCTGGTTTTCAATAGTTTTCTCTGAGCATCTCATATTGTGATGGCCATGTCACGACATCATCTGTATGCATCTTTTTGTTTCAGAAAAGCCATTTGGGAGTGCATGGTAAGTATACCATTATTCCTTGCAAGTCAGAATTTATTACATGTAAAAATCTTAACTTAACTTGTGCAGCTTCTATATCCTGGCATATTAAAATAGAAGACCAATATGCTTCAAAACTATTCTTATTAACTCTGTGGCAAAACTGACAGTAGTGCTACAAACATGATAGGTAAAAAAAAAAATCATTACACTGAACAAAGTTTTATTCAGATATAATATGTTTCGCTCACTTGTAAACTTAGACTTGTCACGATGAACACATGCTGACTTGGCCGTATCTTTATTCGCTCATCAGTACATGTGGTCACTCATGCAGTGATGTGAACATCAAAACAGACCACACAACGCTTTGTAGCAGATGTATCCGTCTTCGTGTATGATCTTATCACTTGCCCAAGGCACTTTGCTTCAAACCAACGGGGGTCTTGAACTTGTTCCTCTCCGCTACGTGTCCCATCTCCCTCTCAGTCTCAGGGGGTCAGTCATTCTGCAGAGGCTGAACTCAGGGGATATGAGCAGCAGGAGTGAGATGAGCCTAGAGGGGATCTTCTAACCCTGAGACGAGTGATTACTTCGCTGGGACTAAGTTATGCTAATGCATTCATCTCCAAAAGCACCGTGATTATTTAGAGTTCCTCACCAACTGTTTTAGATTTTCCTCGCTTGCTATTTTATGCAAAGATGCCTTTTTTTTCCCCCAACGCTCTGTTGGCACAGCGCTTGCCGAGCTGAGGGAGATAAGAGGGGTGAGAATTCAGAAGACTGTTCAATTCTTTGCCCTTATTTTAATGTGCCCTTGATGTGAGAACGAATGCAAATCAAAAATATGTCCGCTTATTTTTTCCTCCTGAAAGTATAGAATGTTGCAATTTTACAAAATGACAGTTGAGTGGAATAGAGCTGATGATATTGCTCACAGTATATCATTTCTGTTGTTTCTCTGGCCCTTTAAATTTCCTTATGTTTTATTTAAAGGTTTCAACGCCTTTGCTTTAATTCATACAAACTTGGTGTATTTCCTTCCTGTCTCTGCCCTAGAACTGAACTCCCAGTCGTCCTATTTAGGGCGTTTTGATGCAATATTCCACCTGGTGCACTGCATGGCGTGTGTGTGGTGAGGCAGCGTCCCGATCTGGCAGTAGTGTTCCTGTGAAGCAGCGTCAGGGGATATCAGAATAATACCAGACTGAATATGTTAGAGCATATTCTCTCTAATCCTAAACACACTGTAATCAGAGGAGGATTGGCTTCCTACCTCTGTGACCGCACAAACACATGCCATTGGTCTGCTAAAGCTATGCAAAGGTGTGTGGCTGTGGGAGGGGGTGAGGAGTTGGGAGGGAGGGAGAGGAAGTGGAGGTACAGGGGTCCGGGGAGTTGAAGGACTTTTTGCGGGGAAGAAAATAAAAATAAAGAAGGCAAATGGGAATACAGGGCAGGAGAGGATAAAATGCTGCATCAGATGTAGTGGAATAAATGTTTCAAGAGTGTGGAGGAGGTGATGGTCAAGAAACAAGGGAAAATAGAGGAAGTTGCAAGGGGATTTAAAAGGATTCTGAAGGCCTGTAGGGATTTGCAGAGAAATCGGAGGAGATTTCTTGAAATGAGAGCACTGCCCAGATGCGCTGCAGAAAGCAGCATCTGCAGCATTAATTACAATAGCCCCCCCTCCCTCACCCCCGCTGTACTGTGCCACCTGTTTCCTTTCAATGGCCCCGCTATACGTGAGTGAAATCCAGGAATCCACATTCAGCACTCTGGCTGATGCAATCTCATACAACCTGCATCCACCCCCCCCACCCCCCCACCCCTCCTTCTCCACCCATTCAGCCACACATACACAGACTCACACCACCACAAACAATTCCCCGCGGGTATCTTGATGTCTTATCTATTAGGAAGTGAAAGTGAGAAAGAGAGCAAATAAAGGCTCTCTGTCACCTAAGATGTCTTGTCCAATGTGGTTCGTTTCTTCCTCGCTGCTGAATTGATTTGGCGAGTCAACCGCTTCACTGATGGAGAGATTGTCGGCCCCAAGAGGACAGAAGCACACTCTTGTTTGCAGCGTGTCGCGCATTGCCATGTCTGAGCTGTGTTGGGCCAGTGTTGTGGCGCGCTACATATTGCTGCTATCTGAATCCAAAGATTACATCTGCTCAGCTGGGATTGTTTTCACGCTGCTCTCATGGAATGATGGGGAAATTGTATCACAGATTAAGCTCAACCTATTTCACAACCCTCTGACCAGCAACGAGCTAAGATGTGGGTCGATCTTAACCTTCTAAGGTCTCGGGGTGAGAGCAGGACAGTGTTTAAAAAGTGACAGGGATCATAATAAAGTATGTCAAATCATGTCTCTTAAAGAAAGATCTACAAAGAGGATTTGAATAAAAAGCTTGAGTTGAACTAAGTATCGACAGATTTCCAACATAAGAACGAGTGGTAAAGGCCCGGGCTTATCTGAATGGAGGTAAAGGATTGATGGGGGGATGCAGAGGCAGTACAAGCCTCTTATAATTGAAGATCTCTTGCAGAGAGAGAGCTGGTCATGTGACAGCCGGCATGCACCTCTCGTTTAACCTGCAGGCTGTCAGCTCTGTCGCCCTTCTGGCCCCACAAACCCCTGGGCTTTTCCTACTGATTAATTAAATAATTTTGTGGCAATCTAGAAATTTGCTGGTTGGATGTTGAATCAATGGTATGGATTCCTGGAGTCAGCGTTCTATCTTACACATAGCTGTCAAACAGCAGAAAAAAATCCTGTGTACAGTACTCCTAAAGGAGTCTGACTCTTTTACTCAAACAAACATAGAAGTGCGCATCCACTCACAAAGGGGAGGGGGAGCTCAGAAAGAGAAGGATATATAGAGTGAGATCAACAACAGAGGAGGGAATATAAGAGTGAGCTGCAGTGAAAATAATATCAGTTGTTACAGAACTAATGAACACCAACACAGAGGCAGAATAGAGATAGAAAACTACATTTCCTTTTTTTTTCCGCTTGACCGCCTGCTGAGATTCAGAGGCTTTAATTCTCCCGGTGATGTTGGGATCCAAACAGCTACAGTGAATAAACAAGATTACCCATTTGGACATGCCAGTAAATCTTATCATATTGGAGCAGGGAGAGGGGCTGGGAAACAGGACCAAAGCAATAAGGTTGACAGAGGCCAAGACGCAGGCAACCATGGTTCTGAACACAATTCCTTTTCCAAACAAATCTCCCCATTTCCTTTTGTGACGAACTGTAGATCTTTTTCTTTGCTTGTGGAGAGACAGCGATGTTTCATATGTTGCGCCAGCAGAAATTATCACTCTTCATAGGCGTGACGCATGTACCGCAGTGTATCAAATATTATTCTCTGTCAGATATTAATCACCATTGGATTTGCAGCAAGGCTTTATTATACAACCAGCCATTTTTTTCTACTTTCCCTCCCTCGTTTTATCCCAAAACATAGCATCTTTGCAGAATAAAACTCTCTGCTGATATGAGAAAAAGTACACAAAAAGCTCTCTTTAGTTTGAATCATATTTGTTGAAGATAAATTAGAAAATGTTTATATGCTCACGATTCTAGCAGAACTGCTCAATGTAAAGCAACACAGCCTCTTCAAAGTCTCTTGTTGTTGAGCTAGCAATGTGCCAATTTTGGTTCTTAGGATAAGACGGACAGAAATGTGCTGTAGATCTGGTCGTGATGATGAAGGTCTGCTGCATGCACCAGACTCCATCAGACAGACACAGAGGCGGCTGGTGGAGCGATGCCACAGACAGGTTAGTCAGGGAGTGAGTCCTGATTCCATCATAAACGTCATGCCTCTTTATGATGAATTCCTGTGACTGAGATCATCAGAGGCAGTTTTTATGGAAGCGTAACCTGTAAATAAGATGATTACTACGGCAAACAGTTAGTGGGCTGGCTGGGGTTGTGGGTAGGGGGGCGGGGGGGGTGGGGTTGGGCGAGACACATCACTGCACTAAGCATACATGACAACAACAGTGATAAAGGATTTAGGAGCTTATGAGTGCAAAAAGATGTGGGACTTGTTAGCACAATATACTTGACATGAACATGCAAAAAAAGATTATAAAAAAAAAATCACAGCACCCCTCGACACACAAACACAACTACAATGATGACAAAAAGAGGGGAGCCGAGAGATTTTTTTTTTCTTCTCTGTCTCTGAGCAGACGCTGATCTTTACAAATCCCTGTGTATCTCATGTTAAATCCCTGTAATGTGGATTAAGACCTGTTGAAATATATATATATAGTTATATCTCAGGAACAGATTGAGGCGGACTTCTCCGCCAAATCCTTACTTCTTTGGCCTGGAAAAATGTGAAATGAATGATTAAGAGGGGCAATAGGAAGTAGTATTTTTAACTTATCGGTTTGTCATACATTTTTGTATACTGAGAGAACTGTCCCCATGGGTGTTGAGGCCACTTTGGGAGTTTTGATGACACTGGTTGTTTTTTGACAATATTACATTTTTAATGATTTTTTTCATTAAAGTTCTTGAGGAGTTTAAAGCTGACAATAAAATTGATCAAAATGAACAGTGATGTCTTTAAATGAACTAGAAGAGCAAACCAGACCGTCGCTGATGACACAGATACTGTCTAGAGTTATGCCTTCTGCAAGATAGGGGATGGATGAGCTGATCATCACTACAGACAGTCTTTAAAAAATAAAACGTCTTCCTGCTGAGGATTCATTTTGAGCTGCATGTTAGCCATTTAAGATAAATCAGGATAAGATGTTTTGTCAGAAAACTTACACAAACTCAAAGAAATAAGTCTTCCCACTGTGTCCACAGGGGTTTCCATAATCATTACAACCTAAGTTCTTCACAGGAGCTTAAATATTGCCTGCTCGACAAACTGTTTAAAATGTTTTCCCCTGTTACTCTATCTTGTGGATTTCTTCTGTTTTAATAAGGATCATTTGAATATTATAACATCATACATGTACATAAAACTATAATGTATTGCATTTAAATGAAAAGAAACAGCCTGACAGTGGAACAGAGACTTTGGCGATATATTCACTTGCAGATATAACAGATTTATCCCTGACGCACACCCTCACACACAACAACACACTGGGATGTATCTTAATCCCTGCTCTGTGCACTCTGTGTCAACCACTGTCCATTAGGCTGAGCTTTTCTCATAACAGTCCACCAAATCCTCTTTTTTTATTTCTGTGCTAAAAAAAGATGTGGCTACTTCGTGTTTCCTTACCGCTGTCCAATCGCCTTTACTCCCTCTTCTGACTCACTCACTCTCTCACTCACTCTCTCACTCTCTCACTCGCTCACTCTCTCACTCACTCGCTCGCTCACTCACTCACTCACTCACTCACTCACTCACTCACTCACTCACTCACTCACTCATTCACTCTCTCACTCACTCACTCACTCACTCACTCACTCACTCACTCACTCACCTCAAACATTGGTATTTTTAATTGCTGAATTAAACTGTAATTTACAGTATTATGTATGTGGCCTGCCCAATATGGAAAAATGTTTGTGTGTGGGGTGTAATCTTCAACATTGTGATAGCAAATTGAAGTGCAATAAATAATACACATTTAATGTGCCATAAATGTACACAATTGCTATAGCTCTCAGATTTATCTCTACCTGCTGTCTTCATGTTCTTCAATACTTGTTTGCAACATGTGCCTCCTGGATCAAAAATGAATATTATTTTTTTAACCACTAAACTGGTAGGAATTAACCTGAGGGTAGCTTGTGCTTTATCTGATAGTACTAAAATGTTATTGGGCCTGATAATTACAATCAGGTCTCCATGTAGTAGGTAAAATGTGACCTATGCATGCTGGGATTTAACAATATTGTTAATTTTGTAGTTACAACAGATATTGAATGACGGAATGTTTCCTAACAAGTTCACATTTGTGTCTTATTTCGAGGTCATTTCCTTATATTATTATTATTATATTATATATTTTCCCCTTCATAACCTCCTCCTAGAATGTTCATGCTACTATGAACTCGCATAGCTTCCTTTCATGTTAGGCCTCCTGCCGTGAAAGGACTCACTGAATGATGATTAGAGAGACAGACACAGCAACACACACCTGCATCAAACACAGCAGCATAGATATGTAAATATATTTCTAACCAGTGAAATGAGTACATAAGCAGCTAGCCTTCCTTATGACATGTGCAGAACTTCTGCTGAAAGCTGTGATGTTATAATCCCACGGATAAATAACAGCCAGGTGAAATTGTTGTTTTTCTGCGACTCGACCAGGAGAGCAGGCTCAACCAAGAGCTAGCAGCTGTGGGCTGCAGGTGAGCATTAGGCTGTAAAGCTATTGTAATTATGAACATGACATATAGGATTGAAAAAAAAACACAATATTTGCTTCACAAGAACAAGTTGAAAGTGCAAAACAATGCAGGTGCATTTTAACTAGTAACTTCAGATCCCCCCCCCAAAAAAATGAAGATATTTATAATAATACTTTTCTATTCCTAAACTAGCCATGACTCAAACTGTGACCTCCAAGCATTTTAATAGTGTATATCCTCAAATTTCTTCATTTAATACTCATTGCTACAACTCCCATTATAATGATTATTCATCTCTTTTCTATATTATTTTTACATTCTTAATTATTGCTATATTTCCTACTGCTGTGTTGTGTTTATGAGCAACGGTAACAACCAAATTTACCCTGGGATTAATATTTTATTTCTGATTCTGATTCTGATAATAAAATAATAAAACAAGCAGTTAGATGAAGCTGAACTAACCCCTTATTTAGAAAGTGCTTTTAAAAATCATTTTAATAACAGTAGCCTATTATCACCCAACTCTACAGCCACACAAAAAAAAAGATTTCTGTGAAAATCAAGTTTGCTGTTACCTACAAAAATCTTTTTGTAATCCTTTTTTTTTTTTTATTTATTCTTTTTCTCATATGAGCTTTTACAGATTCCGTAACACACACATTGTGTTCATTTATTGGATTTGTTTGGATATAGCCGGGAACTTTTATTGTGAAAAACTTGTTGGAAATAAAGTGTGTTACTGTGTTTATTATCAAACGAATGCAGCTTTAGCGGAGCTACACTTAGCAGTGAAGCTCTATAATGCTGTCGAGAGTTACAGTATTTATAGCCACTTCTTTGACCTTGAGTCAGCTACAGGTAGATCTGCTCTAATAGTGATACTAATATTTACATTATATACTGTATATTATTTACAATAGATAAATTTTCTATTGATCTGCAGATCTCGTGCACAACTGCGCGGGTGATCTAATCGGATCACAGATCAACTGATCATCTTCTTTGGTCATTTCAAGTTCAACATCAGAGTCCGCCATGATGGTTGCTGCTCTGCGTCTATGTACTGATTATCGCGAGACAGTTTTCACCTTAACGTGGAAAATTGTCACACCCCTACTAGGAATATTTGATGAGAAATTGCAATTGTGCTGGTTATTCTTAGTCAGTCAACCCCCACACACAGATCCCTCACCCACCTGACTCCCTGTCTGATACCTTTGATCCCAGTAGGAGTACAAGGACTGAGTGATGCAGACTAGAAGATAGAAATAGAGAAAAAGACTAATAGTGAGAGAGAAAGATTATGAAATTATGCATTCATCTTACATATTTGATTGTGTGATAAACAAATCACAATCCGCTCCCAGTGACGCTCTCCTCCATATCCATAAAGTGTTGTACATGACCTTTATTAAACATCATTGCACATACAGAAAAAACACTATACTGTACTTGTGTATATATATTTGTTTGAGCAGGGAGGTGGTAAATGAATTCAGCTTTTTTGATACAACCACTGATCCACTCTTAGCATGGAGAATGACCATGCTTATTGAACGGCTGCCTGAGTACTCTAATGAGGTAATATTACCTATGAATGATGAAAAATTCATGCTACAAGTTGGTTTTGGTGCAGACGGCTCTCAGGAATTTCATTTGCTGTTTGATATTCTTACTTGCCAGCTCAGCAGGCACTATTGTATGATTGGAAGAGAAAAAAACACACTTAGAGCTGAAAGCCCAAGCTATTACCCTGAATAGCCTGTAGACACAGCAACACAAGTGCAAAAGTGTGTTTGTGTGTGTGCCTCCATGCGTTGTGTATGAGCACAGTTACTGTAGGTGTATGTGTGTGTGTGTTCCTCTGTGTATCTGTGGGCAGCGCAGGTGAAGGTATGCATGCTGAATGCTAAGTGATTTTCTTGGCCATCTCATTGGCATTGGAGAGCTTGTACAGCTTCGATAAGTGCATTTATGGAAAAGTCAGCACAGCTTTATCTCATCATTGCAGGTTAGATCACAGATAAAAGGATTGGACTCCAAAAGTAAATAAAAAAAAATCAAGCCTGAGATAAGACAGCAGCTTCTAAGCTACAGCAGCTTGCTTCAGACTCACACTGCAGTGTGACTGCTCATCAGTATGGCCCCTATCACTAACCCAGGGCTCTGTATGGGGCCTCACTAAGGCCGCCAAGGACGCTTCAGATAACATTTTACTGGAAAAGCCATTGATGTTGGATGGTGCTGCTTATAGTTGTCTTGTGCAGATTTTTTGAAGTATCATGGAAAAGACTTTCCCCCCTAAGGCAAGAGTGCAACCATCACCCTGGCTTAGATTTAGCCGGTATGAAAATACGGACAGCTATACCTTCAAAGGATTTATTCCGACTCTACCTTTATTTTAAATTCTGCCTGTTTTCATACACTCAGGTCTTTATTTCCCCTCCTTGCCATTCCCTACATCTGTTCTCCTCTAGATCTCTTTGATACATTCCTTACGCTCATCCACTTTATTAAAAAAAACCCCTCTCTAATACCCCCTTTCCTTTCCATGCCCCCCAACCTCTCTGTCCCTGTTCTCCTCTATGTGTCGGCAAAATAAGGCTCCAGCAGTGGACCCTTAGGGTGATGGTAATGGAATGTATTTGGGGGGCCAGCAGCTTTCTCTCTCCAACCTGCATGCAAAATCATCCCAATGGGGAATCACTGGCTCCTGTTTACAACACCAAGAAGGGGGTGCAAGCACCATGGTAACACCATTGCTCTCCCTAAAACCCTTGGCAGATAGGTCTGCACAATCACCCCCGGTTAAAACGGTTTACTGTTGGATAAGAGAAAAAAAAAGGAGAACAGAAGACCAAATTGGCTAAAATAATGCTGGCGCACATCCAGCCACAGTGAAAGTCTGGTTTATAATTCCTGTCTCATGTTTCCCGACTTAGAAATTAAATTTATGAGCATAACATAATGAAAGATGCCTTTATAGTTGCGGAAAAACGCATACTGTACACATAAATCCTGCTGGATTCAAGTCCTACACTGTTCACAGAAATTCAAAGTACAGTCAGCAGTGCAAAAGGCACAACAAGGGGCTCACAACAGAAAACAAGAATTCAAATTTGCAGCCATCATACAAGCACACACATACACACTCACTTCTGTCAGGAATTGCAGCACTTTCTCCAAAGCAGAGTGTTCAAGAGATTAAGCTCAGGGTAATTCATAGTGTTTTTTTTGGGGAGACTAAATGCTTTGCCCAGGTTTCCATTTAAAAAAACAATTTATTGATTTCCACAGTGGAATTTTTTGCCGACTGACCCTGGCAGTTAAATATTCATAAGCCATTAAAAATAAAAGATGCACATTTTGTATGTTTGACCCGCTGTTATGTACAGAACACTCTGTAATCTGTTCAATCCGGCATACTGTCCCACTCAGAGGTGAAGCGGGTGCTGTTTTGCGGAGAGAAAAACACCATTAGTTTTCCGCATGTTCAGCGTTGATTAGAACTGGATGAGAGAGACTGAAATCTCCTCATTTGGCAGATAGAAAGGGCCTACAAATATCTTCATAACATTACGCTGTTGGCTGTTGTTTTTGGAAAAATGCAGTTTCTCTCTCTCTCAGATTTGGAATGTTGCCATCCATTATTGCATTTAGATAAGATAAGCAAAGAGGAATACAAAATGAAACTTGGGAAGCCATAAAACCTTTAATTAAGCTCTGGATAAGTTTGAGAAGAGAGAATTGCAGAGTGGATTCTTTAGCATCCCTTTATGGAGAGTGAGGGAGATAAATGAGAAGACAGGAGGATGTGGAAAGCAGGTGAAACAGGAGACGGAAGTAAAAAGGGAAGCTTTCTTCTCAGTCTGAAGGTAAAGGAAATAGCCACCTCGCTCTTATCCAATAATGAGCATTAACTTAGAATTTTTTACAGACTGGAAAGGACAGATCTTATTTTTTTCTCTCTCATATAGTCATTTCTTTCTTATTTATTTCTCAAATAAGCTTTTCACATTTTTGCCTTTGCAGGATTGGGACTCTCTGGCTCAGTGTGAGTCCCGCAATCTTGAGAAATTATGCATTGGCTGCGATGCTCCCTGCTGAATCCCTGCTGGGGCTGAGTGGTGTTCTGGGATGCAACCCAAGTCTAATCATTCGATACAAGTTTAAAAGTAGCCATGGGTTTTTTTCGCTGGTGGGGGGAGGCGGGACCACCATGAGGGAGGGGATGCAGAGATGCAGCTCCGTCCAACTGCAGTCTCATGAAGCAGGGTACTGAAAGGCAGACACACAGATGACACATGACTCCACATTACATTTGTAGCATTTGCTCCAAATGTTCCCGCTGTGCCTTGACCATTTGTGTGTTTCATACTTGAAGATTTGACTTCTTATGCATCCTGTGTCACCATGCACATGTGTTTGCATAATGAAGAAAACTAATTTGGATCTTCTTTGAAATCAACATCATTCTACAGTTGAACAGCTGTAGCTTAAGGCTTCATTTATTAGTTTCTTTAGGATTGTAATTGAGTGGTTCCCCAAGGTTTCTTTTTGTATGCCTTTATTCAGAGATAGGACAGTGGATAGAGTCAGAATTTGAGGAGAGAGAGAGAGAGTGGTGACATGCGAGAAATGAGCCATAAGTTGGATTTGAATCCGGGCTTGGGAGACTGAATCCTCCCTACATGGGGTGTGTGCACTCATCACTAGGCTCCCCTTGAATGGTTTCATTCGTACGCCTCTTGTTTTCATTGCAAGTGTTTGGATTGAACGGGTGTAGCATGCAAATAATGGAGTTGTTGGCTATACCGTATTGTTGTCCTTCTAATACTGCTTTGACAATAGATTAGTGGCCTTGAAACTGCATTGGTATGGCTTGTTTATGGGTTGACACCAGAGTCAACCACACATTCTAGACGTTTAGGGCTCAGCCTATATTATTGTTACACCTCCTCAGCATCCTTCTTTCTCTTATTTTTTTTTGTAAGGAGCAAGATTAAATTCAGCAGTATCCTTTGGGCATGACAAGAGTTGTCATGATACAGTAACAGGTTTTTAAACTACATAAATGATTCCAGTAAAAATCAAATGCTATCGATACCTGTCTAGAAACCACTGCAAAAACACAAAAATAAGTCCTAGGCCCCAATATTGGGTAATTTCTTGTTTTTGATTACACCCTACACCCTCAGGATCTCTCTTAGCTCATTGCCATCTAAATAATCACTCTCCCTGCCTGCAGTGAAGTAAGACGGGAAGCAGAGCACCCTCCTCATGCCTCCTCCTATCTCCTATCCCTTTATCCGCTTGTCATTTACTCCTGATCCCTGATTTCTTTTGTAAGCCGACTTCAGCGGGATAACCTTGTAAAAGCTTTGAGATTGTATGAGGTTATCACTCCTGAATATGCTTAATTACAGGCAAGGCTGTTGAAAACATGGATGTGTTTACACTACATCGGGCAAAAAAAAAAAAAAACACAAGGACAGATAAAGAATGACAACAGAGGGCAGATGACAAATGACTCAAGATGGGCCAAATCTGTTTTCAGCTTGTCACTTAAAAAAAAAGTGTTGAGCTGCAACACACTAATGCACGATATTCTACCATGAAAAAAACAACATTTAATCAACAACATGTCTTTCTCTTGTCATGTGTTTGTTGGCAAACACTTTGTGTTTTGTAGTTCCTCTGATTTGGAGGAAGAGATTACTGTTGACTCCTGAAAGACTACCAAGCAATTTCCATATTATTTCTGCTAGTAAGTAATCAGAAAACACACATTTTAAAAACTGAATGATATTTTCACATCAAGGTTTTGGGCACCTATATGGTGTACATCTGCTCAGAAATGTTATTCCAGCAAACATCAAATGTACAGAGATGTGTTAAGACAGAAAGATTTGTGATTGACCCCTACCGTATGAGCCGCTTGCTGTTTTCCCACACACGTTGCCATTGTTTGTAGTGTGAGTTGATCTTGGAGACAACATGCAGCAGGTTGAAGAGAGGCTCACATAATTTTCTCTTTGGCAGTAAAGCTCGACAGATTCAGTTTTATGTCATCTAGAAATGCCATTTCCTGCCTAAACCTTCTCTAGACTGTTTGTTATTCTCAGTCAACAAGAGAAAGAGCGGCTGTAAACACAATTTCTTTCAGGTGTATAAATAAACTCAACCCTGTCTCATAACACAAAAGAAAATGTAGTGGTGTGGTGGCACAGTTAATAGTTAAGATTCTAAATGGATTCGTAAAGTGTAGGTAGCTTCACTGCAACTTCCTTGCATGGACAACTAATTCCGCCTTTAGTTTCTTCATGCTAGGCATACAGCTGCTCAGTCGATTTAGGCATTCCGACAAGATATTTTACTCTTTTAGTGACTTTCGTCTTTTTTTTGTGTGTCTCTGACATATGGAGCTGTGCGAGGGAGAACCAACAGAAAGTTAATCTGCCCCTGATTCCCATGGCTTGGACAAACTCCCCCTTTTAATAAACTAGGTCACAACTAAGCAGAGCCAATATAGGAGAAGAAAAAGCCCCACAAACTAAAAATAAAAAGTGTGGTACATAACAGGGAAGAAAACAAAAAACACCAACATTAAGGAATCAAATTGGATCTCTTTGTTCTGAATTTAGATCATTGGCAACGTAATTCTTGCTCTGCAGCATGAAGGGGTGGAAACTGCTCTCGGGCCAAGAACACCATTGTCTTTGGACGAGACAATAAAAGAAGAAAGCCCTGCATAGCCTACAAACACGAGTCAACCCACTGCCTTATACATGAATGCCAAGCTGGTGTAATCGACTATAGACATAAGCTGCAGGTTGTAATTGAAACAGTGCTGACAGCAGTGCAAAAGACAAAACACAGAGCCAGTTGAAGGGGGGTGAAAGTGGGAGCAGATGGTACTTTTCTTGTGGTTTGTGATGCAGTGAGAAGCTTGTGTTTACTTTTCCTGGGTCATCTGTTTTGTTGAAAATACGGTGGACACATCTCCCTCTGTCATCTCTGATAACACAGTCGTTAGTCTTGTGTCCATCGGGCTGGTGGCTACCTCTTTTCTCCACTTCTATCCTTTCCTTTCCTCTCCCGGGTCTTTGCTGCACTTTGTGGTGGCAACCCTGCAGGCATGCTGTCTCTCCTCCTGAGCTCAAAGATTCTGCCGCACCTTGGATGTGCACCTCATGGGAACGAAGACAAAAAAAGAGAGCCTAAGAGCGGGAGAAAAAAGTAGTGTAGCAGAGGCAAAAGATGGGATAGATGGTGGAAAAATGAGTTGTGTTTTCATGTTCACAGCCTGTCCTTTTGATGTACACACCAAAACAACCTGAGGCCCACAGCAGCCAATCCCAGTGGCTAACATGACAGTCGGCTTGGCAGCCACTCTCCACGCTAGAGACTCCACTCCGCCTCTCTTCCCGCCCTGTCCTGCCGTTCTTGCTACCACCTCCTCCCCTATCCTCTACCTTCATGGGGTCCCTCACTTCCCACTACCCAGCCCTCTATCTCACATGCCAAAGCACATTTGGCACCCCCGGATGAAGCCTTCCATTTCTGCCAACCAGTCTCCCTATGATGCCAATGGTTTTGGAAACAACTCGGCACCATGAATCTGGCGCATCTCAAGCAACAGAAAACACTGCCCACTTACCCCCAACTTTCTAAATAAAAACGAAAGAAGGGGAGAATCCTCTTTGTCTCAGAGATCTCCATCGGGCTGATCCAGAAATGAGAAGAGAGAGGAGGAACTTTGTAGATTGCAGACCCCACATTCAGCACTGCACAGCTGCACACACTTGAACAGACCAATATTATTAGTATTTTATGTATTATTATTCATTTCCATTACAGAAATTATTATGATAAGGCCAGCGCCAAATACAAATAATTACAACAAAGGAAAGGATTCTAATTAGGATATGGAGAATCATTACATACATTGCCAGCAGTGGTGTGATCATCACTGTTATTGTTTTTTATTGTCTTTCATCTCTGTTAAGAGGCGATGAGAATCAATGGCAGGCTCTCCCCGCGGCTTGGCAACCGACTGAAGAGGATGAAGATGGCTCTCTATTATAGCTCTCTCCTTCAATACACACACAGGCAGTCAGGCGCGTCCACATGTGTCCTGACATACTGTACACACATACACACACAGGCACACAAACTTCTCCCAACATTGGCTGCTGCGGAGAGAGATTGCTATCAGGGTGAGGCAGGGTTTTAATTGATCTTGGTCACAGTTTAATGTGAGGCGAGGATTAGCCGTTATCGGTGGAAGGGAAGAGGCAGAAGGAAGGGTTTGGGGAGGAGATATCACAGTCCCTGACGTTAAAACCCGCCGCCCTTGATGACAAGAATTCTGCGATGTGACCCACTAAGATGTGAGAGTGCTGCTGGGAAAGTGCAAGTGGAAATCTGGGCAGCGGAGAGACGGCCAACATCAAGCTGAACTTAATCCCAATTTCCCTGTGACGTTTTGGGCTATTTCTATCCCTATGTAGAGTGAGGAATAGAGCTGGTGCCAGGGTCGGGCCTGTGCTATTTAAATCCACAACTAGTTATTAAGCTCTATTGGAGCATACAAGACATGAAAGTGAGCCATGTTTGATTATTGGTAGGTGAATCATCAGAGAGCTAAAGGGCATAAAGGAGCGGCCTGTGAAGAGGTATGTGAGTCCCTTTGCATCACACTCCCGCATTTCTGGCATCCAGAGTCTGAGTTTCTGCTGTCTTTGTGATTCCCCATGGTTCAATAAAAGAGGAGATAAATAAGGTATAGGGCAGACAGGGTCAACATTAATCACCAAATTACACAGAGGTACCAACATAGCGGTGTGTCCTGTGGCCGTCACACATCATCTGGGACGCATATACTTTTTTTTTTGTTTTTTTTTTGAGCCACAGATTTTAAAGAGTGCTTTCGCTGTAGCTTAAATGCCAGGGCAACATGAAAAAAAAGCAGCAGAGGATGCCAGTTGGTGAAGCTTCAAACTGCATGAGGGAGAAAAACATCACAGCTGAATAGGGATGGCTGCTTAGTATTTGTTTTTTTTCACCAAAGAGAACATTGTGAAATTCCTAATCAGACAAAAAGAAACACTGAACTAAGGAACAGAGACTGTAAACAACACAGAGTGCAGAAAAGCTTCATAGCAAGTGGTAAAACAGCTTTAACCCTCCCCTCCCATCCCATGACTTTTTTTGTACATGGCATGAAGCTATGCTTGGTTTTTGCTCAAGTGTATTTCATTGATAGTGGAGGCAGGCAGCTTGAGGGGGTGTAGACAAGCAAAACAAATCATCCCAGCCATGAATCTGCTGCTTCTTCTGCTTCTCTTTTCTCCTCTTGGACAGTTTTCTCATTCAGCACTCTCCACTGACAGTAGACTATAGTTCAAGAGCCTCTTAACAGTCTCCCTCACCCCACTCCACCCCCAGCCGCCTGCTTTTCTCCGAGTTCCCAAGACAACACTTAACCCAAAGGATGGATGAAAAATCAGAGGCAGCAGAATGTTCAATTTCTCTACTGAGGATCCAGTAAACGAGCCAGAATTTGATTTCAGCGTGTTGTGTTGCGCTAGATGCATTTGTAACTTTGTTGTACAAATGGTCAATATACTAATAGCATCCTCGACAAGACAGGCTGAGAAACATAATTGTAAAAGCAATCAAATCCTTTTCTTACACTGAAATCCTGATTTATGGAACACCTAAAGCTATGATTGACATGCTATTGATTTTCATATTGTATAAGCTAATTAAATTAGGAATATTTTATAACCTTTGGTTTGAAGTATTATAGTGTACAATCTAACACACACACAAACACCTTTACGAGCGCCTAACATCTCCATGCCCCAACTCATTCAGGGCCATAAAAACATATTTACGAGAGCATCAGGCCATTGAACCACAGCAATGTTTGCCATTTTCTCTGCGCTCTATGATTCCATCCAGCGTTGAGATTGATTCTGAGAGCGCCCACTGTGTCACCCTCCATAAGGAATATGTATAATTCAACAGCCTGTTTTTTCTCTCTTTTTTTTTTAGATAAACATACACTCATACTATTACCATCCCCTCAGCAACGAAGCCATCCAAGGAAAAACGAGGATTGTCAGCTTGGGGGACAGAGCACAGGGGTAGTTGGGGGGGGGGGTCGCCGGTGCAGCTTTTTATTCCCCTCAATGCCCACAGTGCTGCGAACACAATTCCCACATGATGTTCTCTGTGCAGAGACACTAACAGACTGTCACATGGTAGGACACTGCCAGCTGAATAATCACCAACACCAATCCTGCCTGGAAATTGTCAACTTGTCACTTCTAATGGCCATAGTGGGCCAGATGCTCGTAGAATAGGACACACACATGAGCCCTGGCTTTGTACCTGAGCCCGGTAAGGGAAGCACTGCTGTGTCTTTGTGATGTTGTGTTTTTGTGGGGCTCTGTGTGAACGACCTAGTGTGCACTGTCCTCTTTAGGGGGAACAACTGAAGGTGTACAATAAATTAGTATTTTCTTTGTGCAACTGCGCAAGCAGCATGCATGATTCAATGTGTACATCAACACGTGTGGTGTGTGGGTTTTGTGTGACTCTGTGGGCCAAGTTTGTCTGCGTATCTGTCAATCGCCTTTCCCAGCAACCAAGGCCTCACAAGGCTAGGCAGGAGTACAGTCATTACATCCACGCTCTTGCACAAGCAGATGGCAAAACAGATGATCCTCGCTCATCTCACTCATGACCATCCATATTTATTTCATGGTTGCTGGCCCACAGTCTCTCCATGCCTATCACTTCTCCATGAGTGCCTTGGCAGGGAGAGGGCTGCCGACGCACACAAGTGTTTGGAAAACAAAACAGGCATGAAGTGTGAAAGAAAGCAAGCGAGAGCAACCACGAGGAAGAAGCAGTGAAAACCTAAAAGGGGAAACAATGGCACTTGCCGATGTTCGCCCATCAAAGCTGTTAAATAACTTCACATTTATCATAGACAGCAGCAAATCCATGTGTTGTTGTGAGCTACTGTTCACGACTAAGGCTGTGGTCGATGCTGGTTGACGTGATTTATACTGCTTCTTGGTGTGCCAATAAAGGAAAGGTCTGATTGGCCCTGTGAACAACTGGACAGTATGCCTCTTTACTCACTGCCTTTGATATCCTGCTACTTACTGTAGAAATGAGAAACCTATCCCAAGACAAACTTACAGAACACCCCATACATTGCTTTCCTATCCCCTGGAGCTAGGCCAGGGCTAAAAAGCCCAAATTGGTCCGCTCCAATACTGTGTAATGGAACTTGCTATGACAAGAAGCCATTTTTATATCCACTTGAACAGCTCAATGCAGACTAGGCGACATCGATGCAGTATAGTTTTTGCTGTGGTAGGGAAATTGGACCTTTTACCAGGTATCCTAATTGTCTTCATCTTCACTTCTCTGTTTTATGTATAGATGTGCACATTAGTGGGTGGATTTATTCTGCCACCCTCATCAAATTATACCTTGGCCTTCTGCTCACCCCCTTCGTCTTCCTCTCCTTGCTCTTTTACTGTGGATGTCTTAACACATACTTCATCGCCTTACCAGATCTGGCAGCAGTCGTGGACGATGGATGAAATTTAGGTTAATCATAGGAAGTGACACAGAGGTGTCCCCCACGGGCCAGTGGCTGAGTGAGCAACTCAATTAAGAGCAAACAGCCTCAGACAGGGCCGCCCATGCAGGCTTGATCTCTTGAGCTCCAGGGGAGAGGAAGGGGAGATCTCAACAGAGTCTTGCCTGCCCTCTCTTTACTCTCCCTGGGCAGGCAATGGATTCAGCTCTGGCACTTGCAAGGCAAAGCCAGGGGGATGAGTGACCGTGTGCTCCAGTTACTCTGTCGCAGATGATTCACCATAACTGAGGGGGACTTCGAGCAGGACATGTGACACGCACAGATGAGTGGACAGCAGCTTTGTTCCATTATCAGTCAGCCATGGGATTCAGGGTATGGGAGGGTGGGAGCAGGAAAGGGCAGCATGAGCGGGAATCATAAACATGATACGAAACCACCATTTCCCCCCTTTCCCTTGAGCCAGACACCAGGAGGGGACCATGTTGAGGTTAGTGATAAGGGCAGATTGTGGCCATACTGTTAGCAGCAGTATGGAAAGAGCCAAGAGGCTCAGGAAAGATAGCTAGGTCTATCGAGGCTGAGAAAGGGCCCTTGAGTCAAAGTGCCATCATTTCCAATAGCAACAAGCAGATAAAAACAAGTGGTGCCTGTGGAAGAACTCTGCGGCTGATTTGTTTAACCCAAGGACGGAAGACAGGGGTGTACAAAGGGGCTGTGTTGCTAGAGTAACATGAAAGCATTATTCTCATTTTCCACCACTGAACATGTATATATGTTTTTTCTCTAATTACCATTATTGTAACATTGAATGAGCACCTCTTGTAAAGTAGCCTGTTCACAACTTCAAGATGCAGTGTCAGTGTTGATTGTATGCTTCAAATTTGTATTAAAAAAGGGGGACTAAGCTATCTAGTTGTGTCCATAAGAGCCTTGGCATAAGAATAACTGTGGGACAACAAGGACCAGAGACTCATTAAAGAGCTCTATGGTCCTGAGCCAAAACAACATAAATAACAATCAATGTCTGCAACAGTCAGCAATCATAAGCCTATAAAGTTGGTGGACATGAGAGGAGCATGTAGACCTGGCTGTGGCTTAAACATGACACAAAATATGAGCCTGGGAATGTGCTTTGGTAGGTAGATTATAAAGACCTTGAAGCCTGTCCATTACAGTCTTTCTTTTCATCATCCGTATGACCATAATATTAAGTTCTTCTGTGTGTGGGCGAGACACAAGGGAGCTTTATCAGACCTCTCATACCCATTACAGTCATAAACATGCTCACAAAGTAGAGCTCCATAGGGGCAAGAATCCTGAAGTAGGCTGGTGTCTGAGTCTGGTTCTTTTATATGATTCTTGTGAGTGACTCTGCTTCTTTGCCTCATACCCCGATCATAGGTGGTCTGGATAACAGAAGCATGTTAAATATCATGCTATTTCCTGTGATTGGGCCGCCCCAGACTAGTGATTTTTTCTACTTGTGCAAATTTGTATGTATTTAATTAAATGTGTGAACATTGGAAAATTGTTCAACTTACAAGTCCAAAGACTCATGTTATGAAATTAACACTTAATTTTAGAGAAATAAAAAACATAATAATTAGCCTTATGAACTAAATTTACCATTGATGCCAACAGCTAAAGTGGTAACTATTCTGAATGTGTGAGTACCATCAACAAGGACACTGAACATTTTGTTGATTTTTTTCAACACAGTATAATATTCTCCCTCTTATGTCTCCATCATCTTTAGCTAGCAATGAATATGGGCTAGTATGATCAATTCACCCTGCCCTGATACTAAATCCTCTGTTCACTTTTAATAATTTGGCTGGCTCAGTTTTCTTTAGCATGGCTTGAAGTTGCCAACCAGCTACAGTCAAGTCAGACTCTGCTGTTAAGAATGGTGGCGTTGGGATCGCTGCTTTTCTTACTCAATGCAGCAAACACAATGGATGCACTTTTTGCAAGTACAAGTACTATGCTTGAACCTGAGCTGGAAACTTTTTACAGACCACCATTGCTTAACAATACACGTGTTAAATCCTTGTGTTTTTCTTACTGCAACCTCAAGGCCCTGACACACCAAGGAGCTTGTCAATCCTAGTTGGACCGTCGTCGAGCGATTGTCGCCCTAGTTTTTGCGGTGTGTCTAGCGCCGTCACTACCTGTCAGCCCCGTTTGCATTTTTTTCAGCCGACTCGAATCGGACATTATTCTCAATTAAAAGTACCTATTTACGAGTGGTGAGCGACAGGGGTGTGAAAATGGTCTTCTCGTATCATAACAAGTAAACTACAGCTTGCTTGCTGGCATGGAGAGTTATTTCATCTCACGCATGCGCAGAATGTACGTGGTGGTTGGCCGTCCGCAGTAGTCTTTGCTGTATGTTCAAGTGCAACTTTTTGGTTGGCCAAGACGACTTGAGGCGACTTGAGGCGACGCCACAGTTGGTCTTCGTCGCCACTAATTCTTTGCCGTCTGCTTGGTGTGTCAGGGCCTTTACACATTGAACAGACTCACTTTCTGTAACAAACCAGTCACACAACAATGCATTCATATGTTAACCAAAAGACTACCATCCTTAAATATCTGAATGTTATACTGATGATCCTTCTAGACCTCCGAAAGGAAACCAAACTAAATCATTATTTCAGTAAAGTAATTTCGATGCACATGACCTCTGCCACAGGGTTAAATTCAGTCAAAGGGATTTACAGCATGGAGAGTTGATAAGGCTACTTTGTTCAAATGGCCCTCCAAAATCAACACAAAATGAAAGTTTCTAATAGCTGCACTAAAGAGGAATACGAAGCAGTATAACAGATTGCCCTAGACAAAGCACAGTTCCTGAAAGAAGTTAAAGGTTGTTTTTTTTAACAACTAACTTGGTAACTTAAAAAAAATTGGTGAACTTTAGTAACTACCTCTTTGGTCACTATTTTTCGGCATCCTGATTCCAAAGGACTGAGAAATCTTTACATCGTTATTGTGTGTTTACATTGATTTCCCTTTCAGTTTGTTTTACCTGAGGGTTTAAAGAAAATAACCCATCTACAGTACTATCAACTTCAAAATATGTCTTCTGTCAACCAAACAAGAGTGCCCCTTTGGATTACATAAGACAGAAGAGTATTTTAGTGGATACAATTTAATTGCATGGTTAACAAAATGGGTGCATTTTTTTTCCATGTAAGCAGAATATTTTCATGAAGCTGTGAAAGTCAAGACCTTGAAGGGCAAAACCTTTAAAAACAAAATAATTTGCGATGCAGATTCCCCTATACAGACTGCACACCACCATCAATCAAACAAGTTCACATTGACTGTTGACTGACAGGTGTAGCCTCTTCTCATCTCATCATCTAGTAGGGTTGTTGGCTGACTCGCAAATACAATAACAGCAAAAGAGCTTAATGTGCTGTCTGACGTCACCTTCGAGTTCTGAGGCTCTTGTTGCTGTGGCGATTGCAGAGGGCAGGTTGCTGTGCCCTGACCTGTAGTCTCTCAAAAAGGATAATGAGCCTCATGGCTCCCCAAATGAATGGCGTGGGCGGCTGAGGTTCAGTCTGTTTCCCTATAATGAGCTTCCAACCTTTCAATGAAAAGTCATGGGGCTTTTTTAGTCTTTTTAATTTCATCCCCATACCAACTGATGCTATAAGAAAAAGCCATAGACAAGAAAGAAGAGTTCAAATATGCAAAGAGCCTTGAGCGTGATCATGCACACCAGTGCCTGGAACAGTGAGAGTAAACAATAAGAAATGCAACACCAGCTGACATTTTGAGGTCAGCGTCATTCTGCTCTTCATCTCTTGCTCCTCAGCAATCCTGATTAGCTCGAGTGGCTTTGAGGGGGGAACATTCTAAGTGTTTGTCCATGGAGCTAATTAAGACCGACATACAAAGCAACAAACAAAACAACATATCAGCTACATTAAATCTCTTCTGAAGGCGCTGAGCATTACAAACATGCCACTCACTCACTCACTCACTATATCAACCCCACTCTACTCCCTGGCCCCCATCCTCACCCTCAGGCCATGGTGTGCTTGCTGCTGAGGAGACAGCAAAAGGTAGAGACAGTGTGGAGATTTTGGCCATCAAACACATGTCATCTTCCCTGTGTGGGCAGGGAACAGAGGTGGCTGAGGGAGACAGTTGTTGCAGCAGCAGTATTGTGAGATGGGTGAGGAAAAGTAACGTGTGTGTGTGTGTGTGTGTGTGTGTGTGTGTGTGTGTGTGTGTGTGTGTGTGTGTGTGTGTGTGTGTGTGTGTGTGTGTGTGTGTGTCAGGGGCTGAGGGAAGCTGATAAGGGGTAGACAGGAGAGAGGACAGTCGCTGGGACTTTTTCAAGTGCGGGCCTGTCAAGCATGGACTCCTGTGACAGCCACAAACTGAACTCCTGGTGAGCTGCTATTTCCCCAACCATGGTCAAGATTGCAATGATTGTCCTCACTGCACAGGCCACCCATACAGACGCAGACACAGATGTTTAGGCAGACTGACTGGGTGAGGCTGAAATTCCTGTGTGTGTCTGTGTATTATGGACAGGAACTCTCTAAAATCAGCATGTGAAGCTGTGTGACACCTAACTCTCCCGCGGTGAATTATACAGGAATGTTTATATGAATTAATATTTCAATCTCATTCAGCCTTGCTCATGGTTTTGGTAGTGCCAATAGCAGCAGTTCACCTAAAATCAACCAAAAACATTATAGAGTTAAACTTGCACCTTTATGGGAAAGTTATATTTTAGTTGTCCCTTCCTCTGAGAAATCATTACATGCCCTGCTGAGGAGAGGAAATGTGCTAATGCTATTTCATTATAGAGATAAAGGCACCTGTGGAGCTGTGATTTAAATAGCCTCTTTGATACCATCAGGAATTCAACACAACTCCCTCCTTCACCTTATTGTTTGCTAATTAGTGACAGAAACCAGTGTGAGTCTGGACGACTTGAATGAATACTGAGCACCGGTCCCCATAGAGCACTGTGGGATCGAGGGAGATCTGGAACTTGGCCCTGCAGACTGTCAAACAGCCATATAATGACAGCTCTCAGCAAGACTCTGATTTCATTGAGGCTTTGATGTGACCGCTAATGGCTGCTGACAGAAAGGCTCACACCCAGCTCATCATGCTGCTTCTTATTTTATTTTCCCAGCCTCGCCAGGACCGATCTTCAGCTTTACCTAGAATTGATTTAATCTGACCTTTGTGTTAAGTCCACATTAACCCATCCCGGATTAATGAAGAGAGTAGAAAAGGACCTATTTGTTAACGAGAAGATAGCCCAAGCTGCCGACATTAAATCTGAACGTGACATCCTGTGTACCTTAAGATTCCCCCTCCGGTTCCTTTCCTTCAGTAATCCACAGGATGTAGCTGTGTCTGGTCCGATTTGCACAATGCCATGTTTGTTTAAAACGTGTAAACAGATGTTGAGGAACACTCAGCTTCTGTCATGTTGTATTATGTTTCATGTCAACCAAGAAAAAATACAACCCATCATTTTACACACGTAGCATGCGAATACAGACACATGTACACACAGGCATACCCTGCCAAACATGGGTATGCACTCACACACATTCTTATTTCTAGACTGTTTGGTTTTATACCTCCTATAGTCTGGTTGAACTGCAGTAGTCAGCCAACCATATTATTTGCCATGTGGCAGTCACAACAGGTTTGACTCTTCATCCGGCCAAGTTCGTGCCCATCGAGTTAACAGGTTTCAGCTGCAGTGAGGGCATGTCAACCCAAGAATGCACTAATCAATCATATTTCACTTGAAGCACACTCTGGCCTTACCTCAAACGTACCGTCGCCGTTTCCTTCCTCCTACAGCTCTGATTTCTTTGCTTTCTCTGTGTCTCCTGAGCACACAGTGTGGGGAACACTTAATGAATCAGACAAGCTTTTCACATGGACAATAATGAGCAGGTTTTGGTTGAGGGGAACCACAATTTCTGGTTTCCACTTAGGTACTTGAGTTGGCATTACAAGATTAATGAATAGTACCACAGGGATCTCTATTAACTTTACTCTTATTAAAAGGTCAGTACTGCACCATACTTTCGTGACAAGAAATGCTTACACTTTGTGTTGCTAACTTGAAAAGCTTGATGTTAAAAGTCTTTAGAATGTAAAGGTAGACTCTTTTCAGGGATTCCTTTTAGCAAACTAAATGAGGTTATACAATGTAAACAAGGTAAAAGCATATCTGTAGAAATAAGCCACTTTAAAAGTGCTTTGATGTATTCATGGATAAATTGCTGTGTCCCCCTCCCCCCTGCGCGGGCCCTCAGGACAACATCTTAACCGATATAAATCAACTCCACTCCGACTGGTCAAAGTTTACTTATTCACATCACAAAGCTTTCAAGTGATCATCTATCAGTAAAACTAATCTATTTCCCTCTCAAAAGGGTGCCCTTTTTCTTTACCATTCATGGGACCACTTCATTTGAGCACAGCCTGCTTTAATACGACACGTATTATGTGGAACGGTTGTACCCTTGAGCCATGTACTTTACCTGTGTTTCTCTGGTGCAAAGCTCAGCAGTACAAATGGGTTCCAGAATTTGTGAGCCACTTGGGATGAAAGTCTGTGCCAAACCATGAAATAATAACACAAATAATTACTTAAGGTCTCAATTTCTCCTGACTCTTTCATTTTCTAATGGGTGTAACAGTTTGGGAATGCTGATCGACAATTCATGTAATCCATGTATTGTTATTTGTGGTTTGACGGACACAGGGCTACAAACTTGGCTTTATGACCTCCAGTGTAAAATATGATTAATTCGCCAAGGTAATTGGGGTGTGTCCCAGCAGAGTTTTGGGGCTTATTGCTTTGGTGTTGACAAAGGCATGATGAACTTCCTTTCAGATGGTATTTTCTAAAAACAGTTCTAATCATGGCAAGGATATGGCCTTTTACAGGAACTGCCAGGGAAAGTACGCAGCACACAAGAAGCAGGGAGGCACTTGAGACAGGGATGAAAAATGCAATCAGGAAATACTGGAAGGAAGGCAACTGCAGGGAGCGAGTGGCCGGCTAATAATAGAGCTGATAAGACAGCAGTGTAACCCAAACAAGACGCAGACTAACTGCTTTGAATCTGGTCTCGCAGGAAAATGAGTTCATCATTTGCCCGACTCTAGTCGTCCCCTTGAGCTGAATGCGCAGATGCAGATGACATTTTACCAATACTATTAGATTTTTAAGATGTTTTTTTTTTTTTTTAAACAAATTCAGATAGACAAGAAGATTATCTTGAAAACTCATTTAGTTTTACATGATTAAAATTATCAGAGGCACACTGAAAGCCAGTTTATTATTGACAAAAACAACAACATATTTTGCAATTTTGGCTGACAAAAAAAAAAGTGGTGTTTTACAGTAATCCTATCTTAACTACAGTCCTCCAACACAGTCTCTGCTGAAAATCGTAATTTGTTATCCCCTCCACCAGGCGAGGTCAGGAGACTAACAGGAAGCCTATGTGGGAAATCACACCTCCTTTTTGAATCAAAACAACCTTTTCCTCATCCTCAAACACAATCTGTCAGGCTGCCCTATCTTCCAAGACATCCCCAGTAACAGATGCTTATCCTGAGCCTATCAAGAAGAGATGAGGGAATGAGGCCAAAGGAAAGGAGTTTTGGAAATGTGTACCAACAACAAAACAAAGGCCATGTTTTCAATGGAGTGGATGTGGTTGTCTAAATCCCTGTCTGTTTCGAGTGCGGCTGTTTCAGATTTCAAAACGGGAAAAAAAAATTAAATCTGAGATTGTATCTGCTTTGCATTTGAAGTTCAATACACATTTTCAAAGACAAAAGGCGGCATAACAGTTCTTTTTGACTTGGTGTTGGCTTTCACAACATTGATTTAGCAATGCTGACCTGTTTATGGCAGCACAGTGGGGGTTGTAGGCCCATTTAGCGGGGTGGAAAGGATCTATTGACCCTTAAGACAGCTGAGGTACACTAGTAGATCTTTAGCTCTCTTTCTTGGCTAGTCTTTAGCCCCACACACAAGGGATCTTTGTGTCTCTCACTCTCCCTGAGCTGGCAGCTGTGGGCTAAGCACTCATCCATAGATCTACACATTTGCACATTTGAAGAGATAGGAGCAACACCAGTATCATTTTTGTTCCTACTCCTTCATTCTAATCTAGGAAATTTTGGAAATGAGGAACACTTTGCACCACCAGGGGAGGTTGATTATTCTAGCCGTGTGTTTGCAGATTTTTCCCGTCCGACAATCCCCTTTTTTTTTCTATCCATTGAGCACCACAATAAGAAGACAGAGGAATGATGGACAGCAAGTCAGAATAGTACACCTAAAAATGATCATGCTTTTGGAGAAGAGCCCTGAGATGATTACTGCAAATGTGATGGGTTATGATAATCACAGGAAAAGTAAGATACATATTTATGCTGAAAGGAATGTGGTATTGATTTAGAGCACATGGGTATTAACTTACAGGCTTTTTAGACTGAAGTAGGGGACATAGATATGCTGTGGTATATTTTGTTTATATCTTTGCTATATTCATGTAGGGCCGTGAAGGTATTTTGAATAAGTATGCCAAAGCCATTCCAGATGTTATGTTTTAAATCATGTCATATCCACTTAGTGTAACTGTCCAGGAACTCCATTTGCAGTAAATACCCTTTAAACAAGATAGTTTTGCAGGGCATTTGGCGGGATCAGCAGTCTTTGATCCACTCTCTTCCCTTCCTGCCGCTTGGCTCCCCTGACCTTTTGCAAACGCAATGTGACATGCACCTTTTCAGCTAAGACAATTTGACAAATAAGTGATGACCGCTCACATTTTTAATTTAAGAGTATGATGAAAAATTAACCGTGGCCAACTCAGTGCCTTGATTTTTTAAAACAAGTTTCAGCTAGCTTATCTTTCCCACCATCCTTTTCCTCTCTTTACCATCCATCTCATTTGCTCGCTCTCACTTCTTCCTCTGCACCCCACCTCTGCTGATCTCTTTTTCCTATCCCCCCCTCTCCTCCTTACCCTCTTTCTGCCCCATAACTAATACTTAATATGCCTCTCACATACACTATGGGTCTGGCACCGGGCTGCCCAGCCACGCTAGCTAACAGGAGCAGGGTGAGCGAGGCGATCGAAGAAGCATCCTTACATCGCAATGGGCCAAGTGGCACAAAAGATGCTCCACAGACCCTGTTTTCTTTCCCTCATTTAGGACTTCATCCATTATATTTCTCTGTCATCCCCTCCTCAGCATAATAACTCCTGAAAGGTAGATAACTATTAATAGAGTTCACATAGCACTGCAGTCATATGGATTGCCCCGCAGCGCTGTGACTAAGTAGAACTGATGTCTCTTGTGACAAGCGCTCGTGTCGCTGTCATCCAGGACGTGCAGACACTCTGCATACATTACCCACTGCTGGCTTTCCCCGCTCCATCCCCCTTTGTTGGATGGCACCACAGCTGTCCCAAAGTGAATCCCAAATGAGACTATCTGTCAGGGTTTGTTTGCTGCAGGCCTTGATTTGATGCTATTACTCTGCAGATGGAGGGACTGGCGCAGTCTGCAGGAGGCTTGAGCTGCTGGTGGACAACTCTCGCCCCGGGCCTGGCCTGGTGGCAGCACAGCGCATTTAGAAAAAACACAGGGCTGAAATGGATAGTGGCTGGAAGAGTTTTTACTTAGTGTCCCCCCCACTAACACAACATCATTCTCTGATTCCTCAGCACACCCTTGTGCTTGTGTTGCAGAGGCCGAATGACTGAATCTTTCCCATATCTTTCTCTCCCCCCCCCCCCCTTCAGACCTTCAGACAGATGTTCCTCATTCATTTTTTCCCAGACACAGCTGCATATGTAAATAATCTATGATTTCTCATGCTGGATGGGTGGATCAGGGGATATTGTGTGTCTGTTTTAGTAAGCACTTTCTTTTCTTTGGAGCAAGGGGTGAAGACCTGTTTTTGACTTTAAAGCAACGCTGTTGGTTTTTCCTTGAGTCCGAAGGCGACAGACAGTCTGTCTGACGAAGATGAGGTCAATACCTAACCGCACCCCTGGTGGCACTTTAGCACAGGTTATCTAACACAAACAGACAAATGACATCTTAGCTCAAAGTGCTCTGCTACCTGCTCCAGGTTAAGTCAGATTTTCTGCTGTTGGTTTTCTTACCGAGGCTCACCCATCTTGTCTCCAGCCCCCAAAGTGTCTCTTTCTTCTCCGTGGCAACCATCAACTGCACTAACCCAGAGATAGACTGACAGCCAACCCACTGAAGAGGTGTGCAGGCAAGTCGAGCAGAACAATAACAAAACTGGAGTCAGAGGCAGAAAGGGGAAGAGGACAGACCCTAATAATGGCCAGGCCGTGACTTGACATGCTATGAAAAGTGACAGTGGACGAGTCATCCATTATTTATAGCAGTGCAGAGCTGAGTTATTTATTTTTTTCAGCATCATGAGCAGCAAGGGATCATGGCACAAAACAAGCAGCCAGTCGTGGCCTATTCATGTGATTGTCAGCGGACAGCGAGGCAAGCACAGTGGTGAAGGAAGCTGTGACTGAAGTTTCTGGACTAATATGGACACTGCATCCAGGACGCTATCCACCTTGACGAGTGCTGACTCTGTGGCGCTGTCTATCCTTCTCAGTGTGTATTTTTCATGTCACAGACATAAGAGGTCAGCATCAACTGATAAATGGTTAAACCAATATGGCCACTTACCTTTTACCATTTTTTACGTTTATTTCTTTCGTCTCAGAATACTGTGTTATTCTATTCACAGGCAACAAAAATGGACATATAAACACTAATGGTAAAATGGATTGTAATTATATAACGCTTTCATACACTGATGGCTGACGCAGTGTGGAAAGTGCCAATCAGTATTGACTAATTCCATTCATTCACCCACCGCTGGCTATGCCACTCTGGAGCAATTTGGGGTTCAGTGTCTGGTCCACAAACACTACTACATGTGGACTGCAGGAGTTGGGGATTGAACTACCAACTCAACCACTGATCCACAGCCACCCAAATAAGAATTTGATAAGAATGTAATTATACTTTCTTGTACCTTAAATAGGATAAAAAGTACAATATTAATAATAATTTCAGATTATTGAGCAAACTATATTAATTTGTTGGCAGCTTATTAAAGGGGCTATATGTAACTTTTTACATATATAAATCGTTTTTTATCTCCCATTAATAAGCGAACGGTTAGCTGATGTGAAAAAGTAGATGTTCACTGTCTATCTGTGTTGCCTGTATAAAATGTTTCCCCGGGTCGTATTTTCTGTGAAAGCTCCAGGAAGCGACATTTTATGCACGTTCTCAACGTCCTCCTCACTCCGCTCCGCTTACAGAGATCAACAGTACAAATTCATCACACACTCCCGATATAGCCAGAGCCCGCCTTCCACACACTTCTATCCAGAAGAAAAAGCCAGTATAAAAAAAAACAACCCTGGTGTTGTTGATACAATGAAATGAATATAGGGCCAGGTAAACATTGCACTTGATTAGTAATTGCAAAGATGCAATTGCATACTAAAAAGCTATGAACTGTTGATAGAGCAAACAATAAACTGACACATTCATCAGTGAGTGGCAGAAGTGCTGATCTCAGAGTGCGACTGCAGCGACTAATCTATGTTTATGGATTAGGAAAAGAGTTCAATAGTTCTGTCCGGGCGACTAGATCACTATCGTCTTCTCAGATATTTATCGTAGCTGAGTGGAGCGCTGTGTGTCTGGACATGACTATGTTAAGCAGAGATGCCACTGACGCCATCAGGGCATTTCTGGCACACACAAACGTGCATGACATCAGGAACAGATGTTGCACATGGTGAGGCCCATCAAGGGACAACAACTCTGCATCAGAGCATGAATATTTCAGACAGCTTACTGCTGTACTTATCAGCAAAGACACGGCCTGGCTGGCCAAGGACCCAGTCAATCTGATCTTAAATTTTGGGGATGTTGTAATCACTTTGTTGAAGAAGAGGGTGAAAGCACATGTCAGGTTGATGCAGTGCTGGCTTGCAGAAAGGAGAGGAAGTTACTTTTTGGTAGCACTTTTCAGATGATGAAAAATGATCTGCTATCCCTAGTGCTACTATGCATAGTGTATAATTGAAAATTGTATTATGAAAGCTGGCCCTTCTTGCTAACTCTTGCTAACTCTTGCGAAATATCTGTTTCTTTTTAAGTACGAGGAAGATAAAAAAAATGGTTGCTCAAAACAGGACAATTTTGTTAAAACTCAACTGGTCTTTGTTTGGTGAAGCCATTAGTTGACTAGCCTCTACAAATGAATAGTAAATGAGTGCACAAGCTGAGAAATGATTTTATAGCTACCATGTTTAACACTGGGCTATATAGCAGAGGTACAGTACATAAAACACTTTATACACTTTGAAAGAGAACCCATTGAGTGAACCGCCTTTTGACAATTCTTACTAAGAAGTAATGGTTTATAAACCATTTAAAAAATCCCAAGGACGGATTTTCTATTGAATTCGGATGATTCTGTTATATGTAGCCCACTCATGGCTGCTACGTAGCTTACTACATAACTAGTGAAGAATGGTAGTATGACTTCATGGTAATGCAAATACAATACATCACTCTCACAACAACTTTACCTATAGCCTATATCTGGGCATCTTCTGCTGACTACTGTAAATTAAAAAGCAAGTGCTTCACTGCTCACTTTTCTACTTATGACTCATTCCCCATGAGTGAACTACATCAAATGCTATGTTACCTTTAAGGCCACCCTCCTTAAAAAGGGAAAGCCCAGCAGATAACAATACAGATAGATTAAACAGACAAAAGACTCTGAGCAGGAGTTATATGTTTTTTTTTCCACTGGAACCACATGACATATACTGTTTGATTATTATTGAAGGGGAGCCCAGGTTTTACTCCTTAATGATAAATATACATCAGAGTTAGAGTATGCAGCTTCACCTTCTTCTTGTCATAAGGACTTGATGACCATGCGAGCCTGCACCTCACATTCCCCATATTCATACTGTAATATCAGATGGCAGATCTTTTCTGTATAACCAAAGAAAACCTGAGTTCAACATCCCACCACTGTAATACACACGCCTTTCTAAGCGCAGCTTGAACCAGAAGCCTCAACCTCTCCTTGACCCCTGAGGAAAAGAATCCCTGAACCGGATCCCCAGAGAGACTTTCATTACAGACAAAAACAAAATCCGTGGGTGGCCAGAGTCATATTCTGATATTAGGGCAGAGGACATGGATTTGATATGAGGCTGGAAATAGTCCTATAGACTGCAGAGAGAGCTGCAGGTCTGTGTTGAGCTTTAATGGCCCTCCTTCTGCTCGTCAATCACATACAGAGAAAATGCTTAATTGCAAATTTCCTACCAGTGCAGTGGACTGACGTCACATTATTGGAATGAGAGAGAGAGGAGACAGGTTTTGAATTGCTCGCAAGCTGGGCAGATGGATACCGCTGTATAGCAAAGGTATATGTCCTCATGAGTTATGAGCTTGTAGCAGCATTTAGAGTTATGGTTGACACAGATCAGCTCAACATTCAATATCACAATTACAGTAAAAGCTGGTGTAATGTTTCTCATATGGATAGCAGCATAAACCTTGGACCCCTAGAGGAACCCAAACATTGTTATATGGACACACAGCACAGTAAATAGAGCAGGATGTTAATATTCATCAATCCGGCCGGCCATATTTCAAGCCCCAAGACTAAGCTTATTAATTATGATGCAGATTTAATCAAGGGAAAATGATTAATGTGTGTTTAAGCGGAAAAACGGGATTCTTTCATAATGCTTATATAAAACATTTCGTAGTGTAAGTATGATGTCTGTTTTCACTGAAAACTATGCAGAGTTTTCACAGCGGTACAAGGTTTTGAAACAAAACAAAACTCACATTCCTCAAGTTCCAGCTCATGTTTTACTTTTGAGCAAGAAATGTCTTCATTTTCCTGCATTGGATAATAAGGTTGACTTTATTCAGTTTAATATTCATTCAAACTGAACACATGGTTTGTGTCGGTATGAATACATTTTCCTCCACTTGAGCGTTAGATCTGCTTTCCAGCCAGACAAAAAGAGAAAAGCAAGCGATTGTAATTTTAAGGCCCAGCATGCCGTTCCCCACGACTGACATCTCTTTTTTAATTGACCTCGGGTCAAACAGGGACTGGGATAATATTTTGTTAAATTATTCTCATTTCCCTGTGAATCACATTTCCATATATCTCCACTTCATGCCTTATTTATTACCTCCTTACAATTACCATGCAAACGACGTCTTAACTGTCACCCCTTTCTCCCTCTGAACAGTTTAGTAAATATCAAACCATATTTATTATTAATAAACCCACAGCTGAAAACCCCCTTTTTATTTATAAATTATTCACACACTCAAAAGCTCAGGGAGTATGGGCGCCCTCCATTTGATGCCACTGAGGCCAGAATAATTAAGACTATTGGCTCAAACTGATGCAAGGGCTTGTATCATCTGTTTTTGCCCTCTTACGTGTCCATCTGTGTGAGCCATGGGAGATCATACATTTCAATCACAGCGTCATGCCTGCTGACAGACTTTTCACAATGGATGTTGATTTTATTATCACAACACAACTGTTAGAGGCACCCCGCTGTGTTTACTGCTCACCCGGGCCCCCGCCTTCAGTCAGTCACTCATTGATGGTTTCACACATGCACACAGTGGCCTACAAACACACTCACACACAACAAAGAATGTGCACATTCTTTTTTGTTTTTCTTCTATCTTTCACATGTAAACACCCACACAGCCTACAGTCCATCACACAGTGACCGATGTATGTAAACACAACACATCTTTTCCTGTGCATACACACATTCAGACACACTCATTTACCCATGTGCTCACTCACACTAACCTGGGTTGGCTTCCCAGCTGTGCAAGCTGTTTCTTCCATCAACATGTGTTTACTAGCAGGGGACCCTTATGTTTGCATTACAGGGAGGCAATAAACAGGAAGGGCCGGCCCAGGGGTTTTAAAAACTACTGTTTTGGGGTTGGGCTCATGAGGGGTTAGCCCTATACGCATCATGTGGTTCAACCTTTAATTAAATTCAGCGATAAATGTCAGAAATAAAGACTCTTATTCAGTGTGTGATGTTTTCTGGAATCCACACAAGCTGAAGTCCTCAGTGTCCAAATTCACACTTTGATTAATTTTTCACAGTCTTATGGAGCTCTAACCACCTGGTTGAGTTAACAGGGCACGTGTGTGTGTGTGTGTGTGTGTGTGTGTCTGTGTGTGTGTGTGTGTGTGTGTGTGTGTGTGTGTGTGTGTGTGTGTGTGTGTGTGTGTCTGTGTGTGTGGGTGTGTGTGTGTGTGCTCGTGTGTGTGTGCTCGTGTGTGTGTGTCTGTGTGTGTGTGTGTGTGTGTGTGTGTGTGTGTGTGTGTGTGTCTGTGTGTGTGTGTGTGTGTGTGTGTGTGTGTCTGTGTGTGTGTGTGTGTGTGTGTGTGTGTGTGTGTGTGTGTGTGTGTGTGTCTGTGTCTGTGTCTGTGTGTGTGTGTGTGTGTGTGTCTGTGTCTGTGTCTGTGTGTGTGTGTGTGTGTGTGTGTGTGTGTGTGTGTGTGTGTCTGTGTGTGTGTGTGCGTGTGTGTGCGTGTGTCTGTGTCTGTGTCTGTGTGTGTGTGTGTGTGTGTGTGTGTGTCTGTGTCTGTGTCTGTGTGTGTGTGTGTGTCTGTGTGTGTGTGTGTGTGTGTGTGTGTGTGTGTGTGTGTGTGTGTGTCTGTGTCTGTGTCTGTGTCTGTGTGTGTGTGTGTGTGTGTGTGTGTGTGTGTGTGTGTGTGTGTGTGTGTGCGTGCGTGTGCGTGTGTCTGTGTCTGTGTCTGTGTGTGTGTGTGTGTGTCTGTGTCTGTGTCTGTGTGTGTGTGTGTGTCTGTGTGTGTGTGTGTGTGTGTGTGTGTGTGTGTGTGTGTGTGTGTGTGTGTGTGTGTGTGTGTGTCTGTGTGTGTGTGTGTCTGTGTCTGTGTGTGTGTGTGTGTGTGTGTATGTGTGTGTGTGTGTGTGTCTGTGTCTGTGTGTGTGTGTGTGTGTGTGTGTGTGTGTGTGTGTGTGTGTGTCTGTGTGTGTGTGTGTCTGTGTGTGTGTGTGTGTGTGTGTGTGTCTGTGTCTGTGTGTGTGTGTGTGTGTGTGTGTGTGTGTGTGTGTGTGTGTCTGTGTGTGTGTGTGTGTCTGTGTGTGTGTGTGTGTGTGTGTGTGTGTCTGTGTGTGTGTGTGTGTGTGTGTGTGTGTGTGTGTCTGTGTGTGTGTGTGTGTGTGTGTGTGTGATGGAGGGGGTTGTGTTCACATTAAATCGTTGCTTGGTACAATACACATACAAGTGAAAGACTGATTAACCAGATGACTGCAAGGCCTATTATTTTGGTTAATCAATAGATCCTTGAATAGCTAATGAACAACATCAAAGAACAAGCCTATAAACAGCCACAGGCAAATGATAGACTGTTTTCATCTCTTTATAAAAGCTTTTGTTGAAATATGATAATGATCAGTTCTCTTCTGTTCATTTTAGCGTGGCCGTTTTACAATGAACAATAGGCTCTTTTTAGATCAAACTGCACCTGAAAAAAAAAACTATGTTTTGAGACAAACTTCAAACGAAATAATTAGCAAAATATATTCGGGAAACCTGTGCATAAGGTTCTTTAGTTTAAAACTCATTTGTAAGTTAACTAACATAGCAATAAATAGTTAAGTTGAACAACATATGGGTCGGCCAAGTCAACGCAAGACAACAGGTTCATCAACAGATGTCATGCTGACAGTTTTACTGCTTTGTTAGAAGGGATCATTTCACCATTTGCCAAACATCTCCAGCTGATACTGCTCTACAGCAACTTTCTTACATACAAATCACCTTCATTTGTTTGAGTATATTTTGCGTAATGGAAGGAGGGTATCAAATTGGGTACTTATTTTCATTAGTTACTCCTTTCAACCAGATATTGTTTGATAGTTGACAAAAGCAAAGAGCTTGTTCCCTAACTTCGTACTTTGTGTCGTTTTAGGTAGAAACTGACTGATTAATTGGCCAGCCGATAATATCGGCCGATATTAGCGTCTCAAGGGACTATTGGTATCGGCTATTTTTTTATCACAGATATGCACAGATATTACTAGATTTATTCACCAGTCAAATAACATTTAATTTGATTATCATTGTATTAAACTGGCAGTTATCGTTCACGTGTGTGCTTTATGGTTTCAACAGGCATTATTACTCTCCAGAGTGTAAAGCCGTGATGCACCTACATGCGCATACATACAGTACATCCCCAGTATGGATATTAGTATCGTCCCCCAAAGTCCCATATCGGTCAGGCCCTAGTTTTAGGACTAAAAGTGATGCATACTCGAAAGTCTTGAAAAGATATTTCTTCAATTCCAAAATAAAGTAAAGCAAACAAATGTAAACCATTAACTGAATGAATGTTAATCAAGGAAAAGTACATGTTTTTTTGAGAATGATTGTTTAACAGAAAAAAACAAAACCAAACTCTTATATTTATTGCTCTGTCAGGAGCTCTGCCCCTAACTTCATGGACATGCATTTAGGGGCAAACAGGGAGCACACAAGCTGAAGTCCTCATGTTACAAGCAAATTGGGGAAATCCACAGCGTCTGTCGCCCAAGGATAAAATAGCCTCAATTGGGGAAGCAATTTCATTGCTACTACTAGCTGTGTTCCTCTTTGGGAGGACATGGCTGACGAGGAGTAGATAGCAGAGGTTGAAATAGGTCAGAAAGTTAAATATTGCTATTAAGTTACATTTTGTTGTTGTTTGCTCTGAACAACTTTGTTGTCTGTTTTCAAAGCCAGGGCTGTGAAGAGACAAATCATTTTTTTCAGCAAACACACAGAACAGATTGTGAGCAGACATCGAGGAAATAAATGGTTACCGGTAAGTAGAAAACATGGCTAAGATTGTCTAGAGATTAAATTTGACAAAAGTGTACTTGATTGAAATATCCTCCCCAAGCTTTAAGTCTTACCACGATTAAAGCTTCAAGGACCTGCCATTATGTGTTAATTTTGGCACTCTGGTTTGGACAAAGCTTTAACTCACTGTAATGTTTTCTGAAAAATCTTTCCCTGCTCTCTTTTAAACAGCCGAACATATCACTCACAAACACGTTTAAAAAAAAAAAAAGAAAGACTGCCAGCCTGACAGCATGCTGTTATTCGCCACCTCTAGCAGCGGCCAGGTGGAATGAAAAGTGACTTTATAAAAATATTCAACCTTCTTCCTTCTTCCTGATGCTCATGCTTTCTTTTGTAGGATATATCGAGGCATCAGTGTTTCATTATGTTTATTATAAGTGAAACTGATATTCAGGACTCTGGGTAAAAGGCTGAACAGTTTACCCAACAACATACTGTACCACACCTATGAGATATTATTGGTGATTTTAAGTTCCGTTAAGAACTTAAAATGTGTCATCTCTAGATAAACAGCAGTGTGTATTAACCTCCAAAATGTGCACCACATTGTTTGAAGATTTTTATTTTCAAGTCTCAGTGAGGGCTACTCCACCTTAAACTGTTAGGGCACTCATTTAAAAGGGAATAAATGCTTTAAATACCCTCCCAGTGACGCCGCTCAGCCAATCACTGCTCCCTGGGGGCGGGGGCCTCGGACCCCCCCTACCCAGCTTCAGAAGCAGAGGGGCTTCTCCGATACAGCTCCTGCCAGATTTGGTTTTACCCCCTCTCTCCCCACCAGATGACTGTCAGTGCACATTTCCCATTGGCAAGAGGGAGTGAGAAGTAAACAGAGGAGAGCGACAGGGAGGGAAGAGTGTGCGAGAGAGAGGAGTGAGTGTGTTACACAGTGGGAACAGGGTGAGAGTTTATCAGCGCGCACTGCATGGCGAGGAGGAGAGATCGCTTGTAAGCAGGTTCAAAAGTGGACTGTGGATGAACGCACTGATTGAAACAATTGTTCACTAATGGACTGTAAGAGAGCGCGTGAGTGGTAAAAATCTGTGCCAGCGTGAAGGAAAACGGACACTGGAAAAGACGCTGACGCATAGGGGAAAGTTACCAACTATGGAGGAGCATTTTTAACTAATAGTTTACAGACTATTCGGACCATTCAGAGACAATTCCTTACAAGTGGATGATTTTATAGACGAACATCAGCGCTCGTTCGTCCGGTGATATTCCGGTGCCGCCGCGGAGGACTGTACCCAGCTCGGTCACATATCAGGCAGAGCGAGTAAATCCTTCCACATCACAGAACAAGCGGCCAGAGCTACTACAATGACGGCTTTATACCTCATCTTTTGCCTTATGGTCACAGGTAAGACACCCTTTTGTTCTTTGCTTGTTATGCATGCAGGTCTTTATTAGTGGAGAGGATGGACCGCGCTCCACACTGGCGCGCTGCGTCAAGCCATCCGGTGCGCTGCTGTAGGGGGAAAACGGAGATGCTGCAGTGCTACAATTCACAGCTGTTAATCTCTGGTAAATGTTTAATTAGTTTAGAAGGAGTGATTACAGCAGGAGGTTTCACTGTCTGTAAGCCGACACGGCGGATAATGGCACTGCGTAATTTTGGGATAGCTGTGATTGTTCCTGCTTTGGTTGAGATTTCGGATGTGTGAGAGAGACGATCTCTGTTTTAGGGGAATGAGTAGTCATTCATGGGGCTGCGAATACGGGCGCACGAACGGAAAGTTTCACTCAGCCTATAGTGCAAATCACATGGGATTTGTTGCTCGGGACTGCATCGTGAATGCCTATAAGGTGTCCATTCATAAGAAATTATTTTGTGTTTTTAAATGAGGACGTAATGCTTGGATACTAGAAAAGCAGAGAACGATGCAACGAAATAAGACAGCTACAAGCGGAGCTCCGCAGCTCCCTTAAGTTAAAGTCAGCAGTCCCCTGAATGTATTCCCCTTTTATTATTAAAACAAATCGATAGTTTGTATCCTGAAATCAACGAAGTGGGAATAATATGTTTTATTGGACATCAGGGCTTGACCTGAAGTTTAAGACGTAAAATTACAACACAAAAACCTATTCGTGGTGCGTAAACTCATCAGAAAGGGTGCATGGTCTCGCTTGTCCATGCGTCTGGGATGGAGCAAAGCAGACAGAGAGCGAAAGGGATACAGGGAGAGAGAGTAAGAAAGGGATGGATTGAGAGAGTGAGTGAAAGACATGAGAGAGGGGGAGCATTTGTTTTTCGGAAGACATTAAGAGACATAACGCACCCCCCCCCCCCCAACACAAACACACACAGAACCCCCTGCTGCTTTTTGTTTACAGAGTTGACAAAATTGTTTGTTTATGAATCTCTGAGTTTTCTCAATTTAATCCTTAAAACATACAATATTTAAACAACTAATAGTGCTTAATTTAATGCATGTCTGACTGTCTTATGAACATAGTTTTTCAAGCTTTATTCAACTTCCTGTGATCTTGTAACAATAGATAAGACAGAGAACATACATTTATAGTATGCATATAATCATCAAGATGCTTTATTTATTCACTGCAGCAATTAACATTAATTTACATTTTGCTTAGAAGCATTTTGAGAGTTGATAAACTATAGTGCAAATTACTTGGGATTTGGAGTTTTAGAGAAAGTAATGACATTTAAATGTAAGTGGATAAACAACACCATCACACTGACAAAGATCTTCTCTGGCAGGGTCAAAAAGTTGCGAAACTGAAATCCAAATTCTTTTATTTCTCCGCCTCAGCCAGAGGGTATGTTTGGATCTTAATGACTGAATCACATGCAGTTTTTGCAGCTCCAAAAAGCGAAATGGCAAAGCTTTCTCAATAGCCAGTTGTTGTCGGTACATCTTTACTTTCCGCCTCGGTTCCGCATGATTTTGTCGTTAGTCAAAGCTCTGGGGGGGAGGGATATGACACCGGCAGACCTCTGCTCCCTGACAGACTAGCAACAGCTGGATGAGACTGAGTGGTAGCTCGACAGTGGCATATTTCCCTCTGACCTAAACCTCAGCGCACACACACACACACACACACAGAGACACACACGACTCATCTTCTCCCTCGCTCTCTTAAACACACACGCACAAATAATGAACAGCTGCCCTAATTAGAACCTAAGAGACCCTAGACCTCATTTATTGTGCCAGTCTTCTACCGAATGAAAATTTGGCCACAGCACATGTCTCCCCTTTGAATTTTAGAAATGTATGCATATAGCATACATTTGTACATAAGTAGTCTCACATAGCACTAATAATTTACTCTCTGGTAAAGTCCCCTGGGTGCCCACAGGAATTGGAGCCCACATTGCATCAGTATTCCGAGTAATCTTCAGTGAGCTCTTTGGAACCTTTTGCTTTGGGTCGCCTGCGTCTCATCGGGCCAAGTTCAAAGGGCTGCAAGACGAGATTACTAGTTTCTCTCCCTTCCTCTTAAGTCGCATTGCCTGTCATGTCACACTATAGAGAAAAGAAGTGGAAATTTCCCACCTTGCTTCTTCTTCCCACAACTCTTTTGCCCAGTTGCAAAATGTGTGACTATGGGACGCAAGGACACGAGAGCATTTCTGCCTAATGGGCCGGAGGCGGCTGGCAGACTTTCACCAAAGGTTGAAAGCCTCTGCATGCACGTACTTCATGCAAGCTCACACAGGCACAGACGGAGAAGTGATATTAAGCTGAGGAAGTGATAAGCCCTGACCGAGCGCTCTCCTCCCCACCGCACCACCCTTCCCTTTCCCATTACCAGAGATTTGTCTTTTCCTCAGTGCAGCTATATTTGTGGATGCAGTGGCAGCAGGTCCCAAGAGCTTGGTTTTAGGAAACTGTGCATATTTTATGAACTGCCGTTCTGCTGCTCTTTGAATTCTTGTGGAGGAAATCAGAATGGGCAAAGAGAAACAGAGTTTAAGATGAGGATGGGGAGAGAGGACAGAGGAAAAGCCGTCTTGTTGCAGGGATAGATTCACTATGTCACAAGTGTCTTGATGATTAAGCTGAGAAGCTGCGGGGAAACACTGACTAAGAACACTGACAATCTTTAACCTTGTTTCTATCTTGTTGCTCCTGTCTCACTCTTTTGTCACACGTGCACTTGATCTCTCGCAAACACGCTCATGTTCTCCTGTCTCTCCGGTTGGTTTTCCTGTTCTCTTCTCTGTCATCTTCACTCCTTGTGATATAACGAGATTGAGGATAAGTAGCTAAGTGGGAAAAAGTTTGGCGGAAAGAACCTGGGCAAGCCAGCCAGCAGATGAGGAGTGTTAGAGACGTGGTGCACAATAATGCAGACGCAGCAGAACCCGAACACAGCAGAGTCTTGAACAGAAGTGTCTTGCATTATTTAGGAGACAAAGTCATGGCAAAGATATAGATGCATTTTGGCCTACTTTGATTTCCTGTCAGCGAGAGGCTTTTGTAATGGTTTTGCTGCTGGGGTGCTAAATTTAACATTCGATCAGATGTTCTCACATTTATTTACAGTAAGATCTTAATGTTATATCTTGATCCATACCCAAGAAATGTATTTCAGATGTCCTAAGTGTTTCACTGAAGCAGCTTAAAAGTTAATGTTTGAGATTTTCATTTCCATAAATCATCTCCTCTTGCCAACTCTCCCACACGCTCACAGACAGTGATGAAAGATCAACATCTTAAACTTAGGCCTGCTGTTTGTCCTCATCCCAGAAAATTGCCAAGCACTCATGCTATTGTCTTCCTGCCCTTTTCATAAACAGATAACCCTGTTTCCCCCGTCCTGCGCACACACTTACCATGTGTACAGCAGGACAGAATGGAAGGGGAAAAGAAACAATGGTGGCTTCATAATGTTGCCTGTCTCTAATCAGCTTTGCCATGCGGGTAAACACAGATGAAGAAGTTGGCAGAGTGTCCTGAGGCTTTGTTATCAGCTGTTAGCAACTTAACTGTATGTGCACGCTTGTGTGGCTAAACACAGCAAGCCAAAGCGTTCAGGTAGCAAACTGTGGATTGCACTTCAAGCCTCCTCAAGTATTATTTTAACCCCAGTCCACCCATCCTCTTTTTGTCTTTGCTTTCACCTTGGTGTCCGTCTCTGCACATCCTTACCTTGTATTCCTCTGGGGCGCGCAGAGAATCCAGGGAGGAAATGACAGGGAACGGGACAATGGAGGGGCTGTGTCAACTTCCTGCCATTGCCTGAAGTCTTCTTCCCCGGTTAAAGCGCTTCAGGCTGTATCATCAGCATACAGACTGGTGGGGACGGAAAAAAAACTTGTTTATTTCCTCTGTACAAACACACTAATGGAAAGAAAAGAGACAGGTAGAAACCGGGATTCTGTGCGTGCCACTAAAACAGCACCCCAAGGGAAAGAGTCATGGGTATACAGTGGCAGCTATTTAAAGGAAGGACCTGGATTGCATTTATCTCCCCCTAAAATACAAGTGTCACTACCTTGTAGAGAGATGTATCACTATTTCAAAAGACCCAGAATCCAACATACAACAGAAAGATTGCAGACATACTAGACCACACATTCATTTTTATTTTCCAATCAATTCCTGCCCTGCAAGACACGAATTTCATATCTCCTGCCGAGACACAAAAACCAATAGCAAATTGAAATTTATCTTCCACGTTGCCGCAATATCTGTTCCAGTGTTATCTTCACCAGCCGGGTTCCTTAACCTTATATTAAAGATAGCTCTGTTGGATTCTGGCAGCTGACTAGGGGCTCAGGAAAAGGAAAAGTTCAGCTAACAATACCATTAGACAACATTTACTTTATAGCAGAAGCTGTTTTTTTTCTGTCTTTTCATTGTATTCTCCTTATATTAAATTTGATAGTCAGTGGCACCTACTACTACACATAGGATCTGGCTGTTCCTATCCTTATGATATGTGCACATCATCCAGAAATGACTCCCCTCTGACCCAAATCCCCCTCCCCCCTCAATGAAAACATACACTGAGGTCAAGGGCATGGACTGGCACAGAGGATGATAAGATGAGATGAGTGTTTGGCATCTTCAGGGCTCTGTGCCCTTTCTGGAGCGATTAGTCAAAGTCCAACTGTCTAATTAATGATGCTGCAGCTCAGGACAAATCATCCCCTTGTCGTACTATGGCTAAAAACACAGTTAAGAAAACAGAGGCTGCCTCCCTGCTGCTCCCATTATAAATGATGGAAATAGTGCACACCCTAATGCTTCAATACTCACTCCTTAAAGTCCACTACTCTGCCTCTTACTCTTCTTTCCATCTAACCTGCCTGATGGTTTTAAGTGCCTGGAACGCTGCCACTAATATTGTGTTAGTACCATTAACCAAAATAGTGGTTTGTTTGTGACTCAGTCTCCTCTGCCTCTGCTCACTGAAAGACTCTCTCTGTGTTATACTGTAGGGGGCTGGGTGAAGGGTTGGAGAACGTGAAGCAACGTCTTTTATTTCCACTTTGGACATGGCTGAGAGACTCGTCCTGGGAGGTCTGCGAGAGAAGGCAGCCAATTTGCTATCAACTGAGGGTTGTCAGTCAAAGATTATTGATCGGGCTTTTAACTGCAGCTCCTTCAATGGTTGAAGCATGTTAATGTTATTGAGCCGTAGAGACGCGAGGAACAGTGAAGTGTGTGGGTGGTTTAGGCGGTTGGCGGTTGGATGGGTAGGAGGATATGAGGTGTGTCTCTCCCCAAACAGGCCCAATGGCATTAGAAAAAGGGGGGAGGGTGTGAGAGGGAAAGAAAGAAAAGGAAGGCAAAGGGGTCAAAGGGATTTACTGCGAGGAGCCTAGCATTTCAGGTAATGGATATGCTTGTAATGGTGTAAACCAAACCTGCTGTTTTTCTTCCAGCCTGGCAGAGGTGAAAAAACAACAAAGGTGTAACTGACTGCAAGTCTGGGGGGGATTAATAGAAAGCTGATATTTCAGCACCTTGGGCTAAACTTTAGATCTCAGGTGTACACTTGGACACACAGAGAGGGGTTGTGTGCATGCATGCGTGTATGTGTGAGTTTGCAAACGGAGAGTTGTGGATGGGGGTAAGGAAGGTGTATAGTGGGAGGCTTTTCTGCTTCTGCCACATTCCTGTGAAGCTGCAGCATGGAGGGCAATAACACATGGCTAAGTGCTTCCCAAGCTGACTGAGGTGAACCTATAACACCCCTCCTGAAGGAAGCAGCCCAACCATTGTTCCAGCACATTGCACCCGTCTGACTGAGGCATCCTAGCGCTGTGCCGATCCCAGGGGGTGGTTCTGGAAAGGAACGAGGCAGTGGAGGAGAGAGACTGATTGTTCCCTCCACAGACTATCCACAGATGGGGCTATGGTACAGGATGCTGGCTGTTTGCTTTAGAAAGTCCCAGGCGTTTGCTTTGCAGTGGCGGTGTACAGAAAGCTCTGGGGGATAGAGGAGGGGGGAGAAGAGAAGTGCCAGTTGAGACAGCAGCAGGGGAAGAGAAAGAGAGAGTGGAGAAGAGAGAGAGAGAAAGTGGAGAAAAGAAAGAAAGAAAGAAAGAAAAAAGGACCTTGCCTAATATGATGTCAGCGTGACTATAGTGTCAGTGCCAAGAAGGGAAGACAGATGAAACAGCCATACAATGATAGGGTAGTTGGGCGAGAGAGTGCTCAAGTCCTCCCCTGTTTCCAAACAGAGACATATAGAGGTGCAGATAATGGAGAAGGGAGGCTGAGTATACAGAGTAAGTGAGGAAAGGAAAAAGGAAGCGATGAGATTCGGGGAACCCGGGCTGCATCCATCATCTGGTTTGGTGCAGAAGCCATTTGTACCTATTGTTCTCCATAATTTGTTTTCTCAGAGCCTGTATTTGGGAGGGGGTGGGAAGGGGGAGAGACAAAGCTTCGGCAGCCATTTATTTTTGTGCTAATTACATAAGTGAGACAGCATAATTAGACGTATAGCTAAATAGACAATAGGCCAAAAGAGAGAAAGATGCACAGGATGAGACAGAAAGGTGTAGATGAATTCAAATAGATAAGAGAGGCATTGCCCGCTCTATTTCAACATTCAAGAGTGTGAGAGAACATGTTAAAAGAAGTAAAGGTGATGGAGAGGGATAAAAGGGGGAGGGAAAAGGAAGAGGAAAGGAGACGGGGCGATGGAGGGGATAAAAGATAAGAGGGAAGGAGAGAAAAGCCCTCTTCACAGACTGCACTTTGAGGTGCGGTCCAAGGCTGCTGGAATAGTCACATCATTTAATACACCTGCTCAGTGGGAGGGAAAGAGAGATATAAGGAGATGTCGTAAAGAAAAAGAGGAAAAGGGCAAAAGGGCAAAAGAGAAGAGAGGAAAGAGGAGATGGAGTCCATCTTTTGCTTCTTGAGATCAAAGGCAGAGAGTGGCTACATAAATCTGTTTGTTGTGGCTTGTTTGGGAGGGTCCCTGTCTGCGTCAATACAGCCACATGACAAACCCTCGAAGGCATCACAGTCTTCAGGGCCTATAGGGAAAGTTTTCTAGAGAGTTCTTGTGACTTTTTGGGCTGCAGGAAAGCCGAGAGGAAGTGTGGGAAGATTGAAAAAAAAGCTTGACCATGCATTATAGCTCTTAGTCAATATTTTGCTGCTGAATGTTTTGTGTACTTGCTAATCTGCTGTGCATCTTCTCAGGTTCACGTGTAGGCGGTGTGTGGGTGTGTTGAGCGCGTCACCAGCCTTTCAGGACTGTGATCCAGGGGAAGATAAATAGGACCCTAATGAAGCCACTCAATCACCAGCCAGTTAAAACTACTCACCAAAGATTGAGGGTCGGTCAGGCCTGATTGGAGGCCTATTGAAGCTGGTTGAGGGAAGCTCTTGAGCCGTCACACTTTAGATTAACCATTCACTGCACTATGGACCACAGCCTAACTACCCTTCTTTCTCGAAACAGGCCGCTGACACTCTATAGTAGCTCCAGTCAACTCCCTGATTGTGCTTGGAAGTTCTTTGGAAGCCAATTTAAGCTCAGTCCTTTGTTTAACTCCCCAGGAACTCAAGCTGGGACATATTGTATTGGTTGTGTTTTTGAGTATGTGTTCTTTTATTGGGCTGAGGTTAAAGTTTTATTTGGCCTGTCTCTGAGCATGTGATATTTTGTTATAAAAGAACTGGGTGTATTTCAGAACTAGCACATACCAGTTTTTTTTTTGGGGGGGGGGGGGGTAAAAGAGAAGGTGCATGAGAGAAATCAATGGCCCAATTCAGCCTATTACAGCCATGACTGTTGCTGTAATGGTGTGGAAATGGACAGTGGTCATGTGGATCCTCTTTTCTACCTCCAGGCTTGGATCACAACTGAAGCTCCGATTCATTTCGTCCCAGCTTTGATTAAAAAAAAAAAAAAGTAGTCTGAGGATTTCAAAGAGTCTCACATGATGGTGACGAGGGAAGAGATCCTCCCATTTTTTGAAACGGATGAGACCTCTTTTCTGCCAGGTTTGCCGAAGGACAAACATAACACTGGGCTGCAATTTTGCTCAACAAATAATGGCTACTCTGGTTCTCTCTCCCTCCAGCCTATGCCTCTTTGATCCCAGGTAATGTGTTAACAAGCAACGGGTTCATGGAATACCCACAACATTAGGATGTGTATTCACGTCAAGGTGTGAGAGTGTGTGTGTGTTTGCACATGTGTGGCTTTATGCCTGTGCGTGTGTGTTTTCACACCAATTAATGGATTGCTTTATATGCCTGCTGAGGTGACGATGGCCTGTCTCTAGCAGGGCATTGCTTTTTCCCCCCCCCCTTCTGTGTGAGCTTCAATCCACAATGGCTTAGACCCTCTCTCACACTAACACATTAATGAGAGCAGTCTAATTAGACCTGGTGGTTTCATAAAAGGGACTCCAGAAACCGCAGCACCATTGTGAGTTTGCCTAATCAGGGGACCACTAAAGAAAGAAGACCCACTCAGTTCACACATATACAGAGACTTGCTTGGACTCACTCAAATTAGCGTCCAGTTAATTGGTAAAGAAGCACAAAAAGCATCCCCTTCCCACACACACATTATGACCACTGAGGTTCAGTTCTTTTTACTCCTTCCCATTTTGCTCTCTCGCTCCCACTGGTAGCATTCCTCCCAAGAGGGATGCAGTGGAATGACTTTCCTCTCCTTCATCCCTCTCCCTCACTCAAGATAATTTAATCTCTTCAATATCAAATAATCACCCACAATTTCTCAGCCTTTTCTAACCTTATCGCTCAAACAGGCTACCTCTTGGGGACGAGAATCGTTCCACCTTGTTGAAAAAGAGGAGAAGGAAGAAAGGATGTATCCCAGAATAGAGGGGTGGCAGGAAAGCTCTCTAAGGAGTGCTTTGTAATGCCTCTGTTTTTGCGTTCTCATGGGCCATATGTGAAACAGAAGGCGAAGAGAGGAGAAACGAAAGGATAGAGAGATACAGAGGAAGACAAAAAGAGAGATATAATCTTAAAGGAAAAAAGGGGATTTGTTGGTGATGTACGTTTTTTACTTAAGGTCTGGGGCTCTAACTTGCGTCCCACAACACTTAACATGCCCCCAGCCATCTCTCCTGGCAGTTAATTAGAATCCAATAAGGTTGCCGCCTGTTGGTCATTGTTCCTCCAGTGTGTTTACCCTTTCCAGAGGCTCCATTCCTTGCTTAATCTGCCGAGAAGCTGAATGTCAATAGGTCAGGCCAAGACTCCAGAGCCCTGAGAGAGAGGGAGAGACAGAGCAACGGGAGAAGAAGAGAGGATCAGGGGGATGAAGGAAAGGGGTCATCTCCCTCGCTCTGCTTTCAATATTTTTCTGCTATTCCATTCTCCTTGTTTTTTCCTCCTCCCACCCTTCCTCTTGCGTCTCCTCTTCTCTTCTTTTCTTCTCACTTCTAATCCGTCCTCTTGATTGTTCTAAGCTGCTTTCAGCCAGCCCCTGGGAGGGGGGGGGGGGGTGTTGGAGTCTGTTTTAATTAAGATTTAAAAGACGACTCCCTCAAGAAGGGGAGATTTAAGAGCAGGATGGACTGAGCAGTAGTAAATGAGCGGGGGGTAGGACAGAATGTGGAGAGGACTCAAGAAATATCAATAATCGGTAAACGGAGATGGTTAAAAAAGCTATGATTTTACACTTAGAGAAGGGCATGTTGCACACAGTCACGCGAACACAGTGTGGCCCCTGAGGTATTCTTGTGCCTTAGCCAAATAGGATTTTCTCCCATTTGTAATCAAGTGGCACAATCTATACAGCTCAATCTCAACTTCCTGTGATTCATACCATATCCTGTGAGGGTGATATTGGATCAGTGGTAGCCACCAGGCAGGCTGAGGGAGTTATCTCCACACTCTGTCTAGTGATCGATCATCTCAACAGATGGCCTTAAGAGCATGTAACGCTTCACTTGTGTATCATAGCCCAAAATATGTGGCCACTTGGTCGATGTGACCTGCCAGAAAAAAAGTTTTCCAGTCAGAAAGATAGAAGGAATGACAGAAGGTGATCTTAAGATGTGTGCTTTAATAAATTAAAAAGTCTGCTTCCATTGTCTTTGTAGCATGATCAGACATGTGGACAGAATCTGAACTCATTTCCCTGAGTAATGTGGTTCTATTTGGGTGGCATTGTTGGCACAGTTGAAGCTCTAGACGTCCTTGTTAGACGCTTAATTAAAAGTCTTCTCGCATGGGGACAAAAGGAAATTTCTCTGTCTGGCCATCAAAGAAGCAGCCACTGTTACTTCTATTGTGTTAAAAAAAAAAACGTGTAACATAGTGTGTGTGTCCGTATGCAGCCTGAGAAAAGACGTGTGCTACATGTTTGGTAAAACAGTCACATCGTACACATCTGCCCCTACCACAGACTGAACGTTCTTCATCCAGAGTAAAACCCCCAAAGAAAACGCATCCCGTAAACAGGCAACATAATAAAGTGTTTAAGTTCATCAAGCTACAAACCTGCTGCTGCAGCCTTTAAGGTGTTAAAGGCCGGCCAGGGGTCAAGAGCCCAACCCACGGCATTCACTACCATGACACATCCCAACACTCAGCCACCATATGTGCAGGGTTTCACAGTCAATGAGCCGACCCACCCAGCACGACAAAGACCTATTGAAAGCTGCTTGACTCCTTGGAAATCTGCAATGCCATGGTATGATTGGGACAGAATACAACACTAGTCCAGCCAATGGAGTAGAAGATACAGAGAAATAAAAGGAGTGTTAGTGAGAAGACAAAGAACTTTCTTTGAGCGGATAAACGCAAGCATGATCTCGCCCTCAGCCTGCTTGCTGCGGCTCCATCGCTTGCCTCCATCAAAGCCCCCTGAGATTCTCCCTGCAACACTCTGCCTCCGTCACTCACAGCTCTGTTAATAAGGCCAGCAGTAAACGCCAGGAAAGATATGCAGGGATGAAAGATCCTTCCTTCATGTTCTTGCTTTGAGGATGTGTTTCCGGGTGTCAAGGGGAGGAGGGGGGGGGGGGGAAACTGCAGCTTTACAAAGTAAGGCTGCATTTGAATAGAAACAATAAACCCATTCGCTTATAAAATAATATTGTGTGTCCCATATCCTGTCTTGCGTAAGCTCTGGGGAGTTTTGGCAGACATGAAAACGCTGAAGGTAAAGAAGAACCAAATAATAAAATGTGTGGAGTTCCTTGGGGAGGGATACATCACACATATATTCTTTCACCGCAGCGATTAATATCCAGGAAAAAAAGGTCAAACTTGACTTGAAACGGTCCAGTATATCACAGTTACATTCAGAGGCTGCATTTCATACATCAATCCCTGCTGTGATGTCTCATCAGCCTGGTCACACAGGAGAGACCCACACCGCACATTATCAAAGATTGATGGGATGTCCTAGTTAAAGACAGGGGGAGGAGGGATGACTTGTTAGAGACAGGAACTTTCCGGCACTCTCTGCGTTTTTGGGGGTGTTGACTGTGGCTTGAATGGCCTTTTAGTTTAAAATTCACGTGTCATTACTGTAGCAGCAAAACGTTATGCAAGGTTTGACTACTCCCTGACCTAAAGACCTGACCCCAAGACTTGCAGGATAACTTGCAAATGCAGCAATTTTTTTTGAAACCAGAGCTCTCACATAAAGCTCAGGAATCTAACAACATACGCTAAGCTTTCCATCTCCTCCCATCCGCCCTCTTCTCATCCTCCTTCTGTAACTGAAGACAAAACAAACTGACAGAACAAACAGGCAAATTATCCCAAATCCTTTTTTCTCTAACACACAACCCAACCATTTCTTATATCCACTGTTCACCGTCATCCTACCCGTTTCTTGTTCAGAGCGCTTGCTTAATAATTAATTGATTAATTAGCTTGCTCATTAATCATTTATACATTAATCATGGCCTGATTTTTTTTTTTTTCTAGTGGAAGCGGAGCAATCTGAAAAAACCCTGACTTCACATTTCACTCTAATTATGCTCCTTTACTAATCAACGCTTAAGAAATGGAGTTTCAGGAAATTAGTTTTCCCCCCTTCCCTTCTTTTTCTCACGACAAAGCAGGATGTATTGAGGTCGGCAGGTAACGTTTTTTTCCTCCTCCCTTTCTTGTGTTCTGGAAGCTCTGAGTCATCAGTAATTTTAAAGGGATGATTTAAGTTACAGGCAATCTGATGAGCAGAATAAAAATTTGATGTTAAATTATAACCTCGCCTTTTCTGCACCTCTAGATGAAAGAGGAAGGGGAGAATAATTCTTCACACAGACTTACCGCAGACATTGATTAATAAATGGCAATTTGAAGGCCGTTTGTAAGAACAGAGAGGTGGCAGCGTTGTGAATCACACTCTTATTGTTTTCACTGGATCCACGGCTCTCCTGGGAGAGGAGGTAATTTGTTTAATCGCCAGGAGTTATGTTCTCGGAACCGTGTGATGGGAAGATAGGATAGTTCAGAAATACCCTCTGTTATGTGCATGAGAAGGGAAGAGAGGAGAAATAGTTTCAAACACTTTAATTAGAGGTGTTTTGGTGCCTTTGTGTTCCTGTTGGATGCAGAGTTCACAACACAGCTCAGCTGCTTTCTCTGAAGGGGGCTCTTGTCAGCTGCTGACAAAAAAGAATTATGCATCAAATTAAAGAGAGCTCCAGCGAAATGGAGGCAAGTTGGGCATTAACCTCTAAGCTTTAAAAAGCACACATATTAAGCAACACTAATGAGAGTCTCATCGAGCTGCCTCTGTTTTATATTCAAACGCACACAAAAGCGCGGCTTTGACTACAGTGTGGCACCGCTGCTTCTCAATGAGGTTGTCTCTCCTCTTCATCTCACCAGCAGCAAACACAGCACAAGTGAACAATAGCATAGATGGCCTTTTTACTCTAATGAGATGCATACATTTACAACATTACCACCCTCATTAAAAAATAATAATAATAAAAGGGAAAAAAAAGTATTAATTATGAAACGCACTACTTCCTATCGTGAAGAGCCAAGGGGGTCTCCACTGGGCTCAATTAGGAAGAGTAGGCCGCAAATCCCTAGACTAAATTAATTGACACCCCAGGGCATTAGACCCAGAGTCCCAGTACAGAATCTATGTAGAGAACTCCTTTGTTTTCATTTCAAATGCCTTTTAAAGAAAGCAAGAGATGGAGGCAATTTTAAACATGATCTCTTCATTGTTTTATGGATTTTTAATCTATTATTTATTTAAATATTTCTTTGTTTCGTTTAGTTGTCATGTACACTGCAGGCATGGAAAAGATTGACACGATTTTCACTGAATTCCACCCCCATCTTTTAGAAGCCTTTTCCATCACATGTTGTGCGCCATAGCTGTTTATCCAGCATGTCAGCTGTTGTGCACACACTAAAGCAGGGCTTTTGCAAACAGCACAAGAAGTTAATGATTTAAAAGCACTGTAAATTATACTGAAAGCCCTTCCATCTAAAACAGTGGTGGAAAAGGGGGAGGGAAATAGAGAGGGAAATTAGGATACGGAGGCAAAAAAAAAGAAAAAGCAAGAGATAGGGAGAGCGAACGAGAGAGCGAGAGAGACAGGGAGAGGTGGAGGACAGAAAAGGGCTGGAACTGTGACACAGATCCAGCCAGCAGCTGTCTTGCACTGAAAACACCAGGGGGTAAGCAGGAATGACATGAAATGACAAGACTAGCTCAATCAACATCTTGTCAACACTGCTGGCTGATGTGTACAGACAATTTCATACCGCTGCCACCGATTCCTTACCCCTTTTTTTTTATTCCTGTCCCGCTGCCAGCCAGCCAGCCAGCCAGTCAGTCACTTGCTATCTGTCTGCACGGAGTCAGCTCTCAGCTCTTTTGGCTCTCGTCTTCAGAGTGGGGGAGCTGTTTAAAAGCTGTGCAGGAATTATACTCAGAAAGATGCTTTTGCCCAATAGAAACCCTAAAGATATGGGACTGTGACAGTGAGTGTTTGCTTTGTGGTCGCGCACATGTGTGTGTGTCTGTGTGTGTGTGTGTGTGTGTGTGTGTGTGTGTGTGTGTGTCTGTGTGTGTGTATAGGAGGAGACAGTATAAGAATAAGTGTATTTATGGCACTGCAGCACAGTGACTGGGCGAACCATTCACACATTGACTATGTCACATCAGCACTCTTGCCCACCTCCCTCCCTCTCAGCCTCCTCCCTTTTCTTCCCCTCCTGGTATGCATACCACTCTATTATTCCATCCACTGCATCTGCTGCAGCAGGTACCCAGGGAGAAGCTCTACCACTGCCACCCATGTGATCAACCTCACTGCTGTCCTGATGTGTTCACTGCCCCATTCCAGCAGAGAAAAACCTGGTGGTGACAGCCTTGGAGACGGACTGATTACAGCGTTCCATCAATCCCCCTCTCAGGCCTTCTCCTCTGCAATTGGAAGCTGACAGGAGCCCACTTTTTCCATTTTTACCTTGCCTCAGTTTTTCCGCTCTTTCAAACATGTAGTGGCTCCTTTTTTTTTTTTTTAACTGTTGTTCTCCCTTCTCTCTGCTGTCTTGAGTGTTGTGGTGACAAGATGACACGAACCCCTGTGATTTTCACACCAGGGGATGCAGAGAGTGAGGGGACAGGAGGGGATACAAGGTAGTGGAGAGGAAGAGATGTGGAGAAAAAAAAAGTGCAAGGGAGAGGCTGGCAAGAGATGACAGCTGACATCGAGTCTGGAAAAGCAGAGCGGTGGCAGAAAGAGCTATAGAGAAAGCAAATCAACAATTAGTAACACCTTATATAACTCTCAGAGGGGGCCTGCTAGGCATTGATTTCAGGGATCATGGCTCACTTACTGTAGACGCTTGAGCGATAAACAGAGGAATGAGAGGATGGATTGTTGAGGGATGAAGGAATGGAAGAGAATGCTCCGGGTTGGGGTATCAACAGAGCAGAAGAGGGGAGAGGATTTGCGGGGAGGGGGGTTTTGGGGGGGCATGGTGGATGAGCGGGTCCACTCTGGTAAAAAGGGTCGAGGTCTGAGCCAAGATTTTCACAATGGAATAAAGGCTGAAAGGGGAGGCTTGGAGGATTAAACTCCAGCAAAACAGCTCTTAAATAGCTGTTAGACTGCAATTTGGGAACCAAAAAAAATACAGAATGGGAGAAAAGATAGTAAGCGTGGGTGGGTGGGTGTGCAGCTGGAATGCAATGTGGGAGAGAAAGGATTGAAGAGAGAGCGGGACGCATTAAGGTGTGAGAGAGGACACCATCTGCAGAGGCACAAGCTGAAGCAGTTTTTTGCAGCAGTCCAAGAGAAAACAGAGAGGGTGCTGGGTGCCATACTGCCACAAGTTGGTGGGTGGTATCTGCTGTTAGCCCTCCTGCAGTCCCTCAGAAGTTCTGTTGGAGTCGTTGTAATGAGCTTGGTAGGCAGATCAAACATGAGATGAGCGCTGGGACCCCTTCGGGACATACTCTTTAGTTGAGCTACCTCAGCATGGCTGTCTGTTTGTTCACATGCACACACAAACAGGAAGTGGAGGACAAAAAGGACTCAAAACAAAGGGATAATAATTCCATACAGAGAGAAATGGAGCTTGCATTTTCCAGCCTGATTTAGAAGCCTTATCTAGACAAGACACAATGGATGGCATTTGGGGAAAGGGGCTGTTTATTCCAAGCTTGACACTTTTTTGCCAATTGCCTTGTTTTGTATTTTCTGCTCTTCCTCCTTGTTTTCTCCTCTCTGGTTTTTATTGTGGAAGACTCACACCAGCTGGACGCAGGATTCTGCCTCCGACACCTAGGTGAAAATGCAAGAAGATATCAGGCTCTGTTTTTGTTTTTGTTACAATTTGAATTATTACTGCATAGTGCCAATTAACCATTCCAGTTAAGAGCACTTGTATTTATAGATCCCATGGGGCCAGATGTTGCACTGTTTGTACTGGATGGGAATGAGGACATGGAATAACATCAGGACTAAAATAGAGACTCTGTGAATGCAGCTTGGAGCCTCTTCAGAGTAAATGCAGTTGAGTGTCATTGTAAAAAACGGAAAATTGGAGGACATCACCCGAGCTGTTACAAACAAGAGAGTATGATGTTATATCCGGTTGTATCTGAAGGAGGTGACTTTTTGAGTGCCGGGTTAAGTTGATTTATGACCTGCAATCTGTTTTTTTTGGTAAGATTACCAAAATGGCATCGCAGATTACCACTCTGGTGACTTAAAATAAGTGCACTGTGTGTATTAGATCCACATTTCATCTAAAGGTTATCGTCAATGCCATTATCTTTCTCATTCTTTAGCATTATGGCTGGCTCTTACCCTTATACATTAGCAGCACACACGCACACACACACACACACTTACACACACAGTAGCTGGTTCAATCTAATTCTATCAAGGCAGATGTCCCATGGTGGACGGATCATTGCTGACATCTGTCCATCCCTTCCTGATCCTTTCCGATGTGAAAGTATCCCTATCTGTTCAGATGGAGGAGAGAGAGTGCTGCCAGTGCCAGGGTCCATGCAAAGCTCTTTAATAGGTTATGTCCAAGTCGGAGAAGCTGTATTTTTGCACTTAACGCCGACCATGTGACAGAAAGAGCATAGTCACTGTGTCAAAGTGACAGCTAAATATGCCTCACAAGTTGCTTTCCCTATCAACACTGCCCCACCCTCCAGATATAGTATAAACATATATGGCATATTTTTAGAGACACACTGAGCCCACACAATTCGGAAGAGATGCCATGCACACACACACACACACACACACACACACACACACACACACACACACACACACACACACACACACACACACACACACACACACACATATATATATAAACTTGGCCCAATGTGCATCCAGGGGCGTGAAATGATATTCCATTTTGAGAAATCCGGATTAAAAAGTATCAGGCCAAATGTGTTTTGACCTTGTTACTGGGGGATGGAAAAGCACACACACACACACACATACACCGCAAAGGTAAGAAGTCGAGTTTTTTGTGGCTAGGACTTGTAAATCTAAATTTTACCCACCTTTAAAGTAATTTTAGAGCACACCACATGAGGCACATCTAATCTGCCATGTGCATATTTACCTGCGTATTCATATTCAGGCGACTTGGTAAATAAAGTAACAGCTTCTGCAGAAATTGGGGGGATTCGGATCTTTCTCTTCTGAGTTGATTTAATTGGAACAGTCAGCTAAAACCCTGAACACTCCTGTGTTGTGGAGTTTGTGTACATGCTTGTGTGTACGTGACACTGCAACACACCAAGACCAAGCCTCCTTACACCCACATTTCCTCACTTCTTCTGACTGCCTCTCCTCCACCGTTTCTTTGTCTTCTTCTATTCCTTCCTCTCTCCTTCTGTCAGAAATGTATTCATGTAATTAAGCTGCTAATACACCGTCAAAGAATTGTCTAATTCAGCAAGGAGGAATTAAAGGAATCTGGCATGAGTCATTAGCCCGTCGAGATGTTCTGTTGAGCGTTTTCAATAAGGGAGCTGGAGAGCCATGAATCACTCCTATGGCATGAAGACGTTCGCTGCAGCACGCTGCACTCTATATTTGTACGCCTGTGTTTGTATGTGTGTGCACACAGGGTGTTAATTGCCATATGTGAGCATGAGAAATTGCATGTGGGTGAGGTAAAGAGAAACAATTGAATGCATGTAATCAATCTGAACAATCAACCAATGCACTGAATTATTACCCATTGTAAACATTTAGATACTCTGGGCAAGATACTTAATTGCAATCAATGTTTGAACTGTTGTGAGTACAAAGACGAAAATCCCCTAACTCACTCTGCGAGGGAAAGCATAGGAAAACGCTTGATAGCTCATAAATGCCGATTGTTAGGGGACAGACTGTAAAAACAGCATTTTTAAAGGTATGATGGGAAAATGCCAGCCTTCGCTAAACACCTAATAGCCTGAGCTAGGAGATGTTTCACTTCTCATTGACGCTCTTAAATTGGCCCCTTTTGATCCGCAATGCCTGACACACATACAGCCTACCTGTTTGCATCCAGCGCTCAATAAGCTTTTCAAACATTTGGGTTAAAATGATGTACAGGGAGACATTATTGGTGAACGAGCATGCATTGTTGTCTGACGTTTTGTTTCTTCTCAGTTATCTGTTAACGTCTCTTTTGGCCCAGATAAAAAAAAAAAAAGCAAGAGTATGTGCGCATGTGAAAATGGATTTTGGGGCAGTTGGAGCCATGGAGAACTCAACGTGATGAACTCTCTGTTTGCGGCTTTGATTGTGCCGTTGCGCGACACAGGAGGGAGGGAGGGCGCAAAGGGAGAGGGGAGGAGGGGGCAGGGTTCAGTCCATGGTGCACCCCGAGATGAAGTGGATAATTGAGTGCAGAATAAACACTGCCAACAACCTCGGACCCCCTCCCCAAAATAAAACTGGATAGATTAGAACAAGAAAGATGGGGGAACAAGCCGGGGGGGAAAGAGAAAAGGGGTGAGAGAAAGAGAGAGAGAAAATCCCAGCTACCCTCTGGGGGGAAAAGCTGCTATTGAAAAGCTATTAAACTTGCATTTAGCAGGATTGATTGGAAATGAAGAGGCCTATTAAAAGAGAGGGACAAGGGGACAATAGCGCGTCTCTGGCCGCCGTATGTTGCCCTCCTTTCAGCGGCTTTCTTCACTGGGAGGGGGGGGAGGGGGGGGCAACCCTGTCTGTTTAAGCGCTCCCACCAAGAGAAGCAGTTCAGGGGGGGCTTAGTACTGCCTGAATAGAACCCTCTTTATCTGCCTCTGTCCCCCTTCCCTTCCATTCTCCACCAAGCAACAAAGAAAAAGAGAAGGAGAATGAGTTTTTTTAAGTCCTCTTCACGACTCTCACAGACACCCCACTTAGATAACCAACCAACTGCCTTCCTTCCTCCCTCTCCTCCCTCTCCTCCTCCTACCTTCCCCTACGGATTAGTTACCTCTGGAGTGTTGCCATCTTCCCCTGCCAGTAGGGTTTGTAATGCTCAATCGTTAGCATAGTGGCACAAACAGTTGAAACCGCGGAGCTATATTCACACTGTGTTTATGTATGCGTGTGAAGGCGGGCCAGCCAATCCGGTGAGACCGCGTGCCGTGCTTAAACACAGCAGTGGAACGGCGGCAGGTGTCTCTGCTGACTTTCAGCAGGCTCAAACGGATAGTTCTCTGGGGAGTTTTAATGGAGTTTTGATTGTTTAACATCCACTTTTACAAAAAGCACCGCGAAAGAGTGGCACATTTTTCTCCCAGGAAGTGTGTTTGCTTCATGTCAGCGAGCACAGAACCATATGGTTTCGGGAAAGAGTTAAATAAGTTATGAGGCGCAGCTGACTCTTCCTTTTAGAAGCCACATTTATGGGGAGAAAAATAATATTTTCACATGTCAGCCTTGCCCATTCTCTCAGCAAGTGCCATGAGAACAAGAGAGCGAGCAGTCCGGTTCATATGAATCTGCTCTCTTTTATACACTATTCAAACCCTTTATAGTGGATGTTTTATCTTTCAGCACTGCAAAAAAACATACTGGCATTACATTCTCTGCTGCTAGCAGAAAAGAGAAATCGGCCCTGAGCAGCATCCTTTGTACCTACTATATGTTTACTATGTCTTGTATTCTATTTTTTGAATGTCAGAACTTATTGTCCATCTACTTGTTATGACAATTTAAATTCTAAGACATGTTTTATTTACATCATGCTTTCTCCATTTTCTCACAGCAGCCACCCAAGCAGCCTACTTCTCCCAGCAGCCACAGGACCAGGTGGTCGTATCTGGTCAGTCGGTGACTCTGCCTTGTGTCATAGTGGGATATCGGGGAATGGTACAATGGACAAAAGATGGACTGGCTCTGGGTGGAGAGAGAGATCTACCAGGTATTATCTGTTTTTCTCTCTCGCTCTGTTGCTTTCTGTGTGTTTATTGCTCTTTGTGTCTGTCTCACTACGATCAATGCCAGGTCTCATTAGAAACCAAGTCTCTCCCTGTCAAACGATGGAGTTTTACGCAAATTAATGTTTAGAGAACTATGTACCACAGGCAGGTCAGCTACAGCAGCACACAGAACTTTAATTTGTTGCTCAGCATTTTAAGGGCCTTGTAGGAAGGTAGATAATCAATTGGCTTTTGTCACGCACTGACATTTAAATGTGTGGCAGACTAGAGAGAAGGTGGAGAGGCTTCCTCTTGACCTTAGCCACCCCATCTTTATTATGTCTGTGTTTAAAGGACACACTCCTCATGCGGAAGCCTTCTCACGTGTTGCATTTCTAGCCTCACGCTGGTCCGCTAACGCGACGGCTCAATTCCTGGCCCAGTGAGGTGCTGCTTTTGCTTTCATTTGTGTCTTGCCACGTTTTTCTAGCCTTTGTTTACGGCACAAGTCTGTTCATTTTACAGTCCTTTCATTATGTGTTTGTTGTAGCTGGGTTTGTCTCTGACTCTATTCTCTGTGCTGGCTTCACGCAGGCTGGACGCGCTATTCCTTAATGGGCGACCCGCTATCAGGCGAGCACAGCTTGCTGATCGATTCGGCAGAGTTGGTGGATGACGCGGTGTACGAGTGTCAGGCTACACAGGCAGGACTGCGCTCCCACCGAGCCAAGCTCACTGTACTAGGTAAGATACACAGCTCATGCATGATCCCCGCAGCCAGCCCTCGTGCCAAAGCCCGCAGGCTGGCAGCGCTTGGGAACAATCAGGGGAGTGTCTTAATCACACAGCACAGACACATGTAGACAAATACATACATGTATCAACAACCCCTACAATACACAAAAAGTAGCCTCACATTCATAATGATCATGGAGGAATCAAAAATACATCAAACACTTCTCAGGTGATTTGCAATTCAGAAAAAAACTCTGATTACCCCTCACAGATAAACCCATCATAAATCTAGTTTTCTGGTGTAAAAATCATGTCCTGAATATATAATACAAACCGAGCAAGGCTCAGCCAAGAGCCTGAACTTGAAAAAAGAAAAGAAAAAAGGAAAGCCCTCTGCTCTCAGTGGCAGTAATCAAGACTGTGGACGTCTGAGATAATGTGATTGCTGCAGTCACAAATGACTTGCGTAGTGGCTTGAAAGTCAGGGTCTGCACAGTTAGCACATTTTACAGTGAGCTACAACATTTGTCAACTGCAAGGCGCTTTTTACATTAACATGATGTGAGTGATCTACTTCTTCGCACAGACATTCAGGAGGGCAGTGGGGGAGGTGGGGTGGGGGTGGGGGTGGGGGTGGGGGGGGGGGGGTGAGGAGGAGGAGGACGAGGGCCAAGTCTCTTAAGGATTGGAATCAGCAAAGCACTGCTGGCATCTGGTGGCATGCAAAGGAATATCACTTAATTAATTTGTACTGTCCATTGTCCATATATGCACCTATAAGCTAAGTGTAATACAGAATGAGTTGGAAAACAAAGAGTTACAATTACACAGGCATGGTGCTGAAGTGTGTCCCACAGAAGCAGCTTTCACCACAGAGCCTTGAATTGTCCTTGAATCTGCTACCACTGAGCTGTGAATTCCGAGTTCATTGAGGCAGGGTGACAAGCGCTTCTGGGTTGCCGTGAAAAGGCAAGCAGATTGAGATCACGCTATGTCAGAACATTTCAACTAAATGAATAGACTCCGACAGTTCACCTGTGTTCATCAGCCCACTGCTCTGTGTCTAGTGTCGCTGTCAGAGCGGCACAAAGCAGCGCGGTCATCACATGCCCACACACAGCCGTAACGATGCCTGTGTGGAGGCAGCAGAGAAAGTTGATAATATTGCTTTTCCACGTTGAAAAAAAGCACTCAGAAAAACAACGGCTCGTGATTCATGACCATTATATGCACTTCATAAGAATATAAAGATATAAATGAAATCGGGTGCATCGCTCAGACATCTGCAGTACGTTTCTGCAAGTTTATGTGCGGACATAAGGGGTGTTAAAGAGAGAACAAGGCTTTTTTTTCTTCTGCACATGTGTAGGTGTGTGCACACGTCTCTATGTGTGTATGTGTAAATCAATGTGGCCAGATGAGACCAAAGCAATCCTGCACAGTCAAAGGAGTCAACGGCGGGAGTGCAGTCAGGGGAATCGGCATGGAAATTAAAATCACCTAGCACTCGGATTCCATTAGTGTCCATGGCGCGGCAGCGGAAGGACCTCTGACAATTCAGATACACACAGTGAAATTGGTTCGGTGGAGGGAGCGAAAAAGGCCAGCACAAACCCCATGTTTACTCCTTTTCTTATTGGTTGGGGAGATAGACGGCTTCATCAGGGGTGGCATGCTTGGCTTGCCAGTGGTGCGTGCGAAACCATGCAAATAAATGAACAAATAAGCAATTCAGTTGAAACATCAGTCTGCAACAATAAGAGCAAATAGAGTAATAATGCAAGTCCCAAGGAAGGAAATAAATAATAGTTGAGTGTATGTTTTTTTTTCCAAATGACAACTGTTCTTGCTATTTTCTCCTGTCTGAAACTACACCTTGTTAAACCAACACATGGCCTTAAGAAGATGTTGTTTGCCTCTATTGCTGCTGCGACATATTGATGCTGGGCTAAGAGCAACAGCAAACTCAATATCAGAACGACTTCTTTGTGGCTCTGTTCTGGCCTGGAGCCGTAATGAGATTTCTTTGTTTTGAGTGGTATGTTTGTTGTGTTTTACAGTTCCTCCTTCAGACCCAGTGGTGGAGGGCGGCCCTGTTGTTCGTCTTAAGGCCCACACACCGCACAACCTTACCTGCAAAGCCTCAGGAGCCAAACCTGCTGCTGAGATCACCTGGTACAGAGATGGAGAGGTCATGGAGTCTGCGATTTATTCTAAGGTACGGTGAGAACAGATCTCATGCACGCCACTATCATTCAATCACTAACACCCACACGATATACTCAAAACGCAACGGGAGGCAGAGATAAATGCAAAGCTATTCAAAACAGAAATATCTTCTCTTAGGGTATATAGTCCCCTTTTCTTTCCTCCCTCTTTCTCTTTTTTTCTTTTCCTTCTTCAGTGTTTTCAGTTTTTTTTTCCCTATCGCCAACCTTCTCTCACACTATTTGTCCGCTCACCCTCTGCAGTCCCCCTCCCATTTTTACTCACGCCTGACCCCCCCCCACTCTGCCTCACCACCCCCCTCTCTTTCACTAACCCCCTCCATCCCTTTTTGCTCGCTAATGCAGCGACACTACAGCATAACTGGAG
>NC_083622.1:20156269-20184780 GCF_963584025.1 Labrus mixtus | reverse complement strand
AATTTAAAAGATGATGACAAACAAGAGCGCTGACGGGGAACACTCTCAGAAATGTGGGAACAGCACAATATCCCCTGCTGCATCGTAAAATATATGATTTAACTGCAATGTCATAGAACAGGATGGCAATTTTAATGCCTAACACATGAAAAAATAAGACCTGCAGTGTCATACAGATATTCCCAAATATGCTTTGCTTGTGCGACATTGAGTGGATGTTTGTCTCTCTCTTTAAAAGCACACTGTTGCCCTGACTTCTAGCGCTGTCTTACAGTCACTCTGCTGTATTTCTACAGATACCAATGGAGGATGGAAAGAGGGAGGCTGCTGTTAGTATGCTTCCAATTGTCCCGGAGGACAGCGACTCAGGGCGCACCTACACCTGCAGGGTCCTTAACCCTGCTGCCCCCGCTGGACGACAGACATCGGTTACAATCAGTGTCCAGCGTAAGTGTCCCAGCATCAGACCATTCAAAATGTCATTTGGCTCTGCAGCAAAAGGTTTTCTTTGTACAATAACCTGCAGCGACGCATTTAGTTTTGATGCAAGCTAAAAGGTGAAAGGTACCAATATGATTAGGAAATCTATTAAGTCCATAAACTTTTATGTTAGTAACATAGAGGTTTTCCTCCCCACAGACCCTCCTTCAGTGACTCTATCAGTACAGCCTCAGACTGTGGCCGAGGGAGCTAAGGTTCTCTTCATCTGCTCTGCTTCAGCCAACCCTGAAATCACCGGATACAGGTATCTGTCCTCTGCTTAATCTCAATTTTTCACCCTTTGCCAGCATACACATAGAGCCAGCAAACATGAAAACCAGAGGACAGCTCTCATTCAAACAGCAGCACAAGCATGATAGTGTTCGGTAGATTCACTTGGTCAAATGGTCTGCTTGATTGGCAGTGTGTGATTGTGATTGGCATAAACCATGAATCAGCTAATAGCCACTTTGATACGCATGGCTAAGTACCTTCCCTGAACTAATGCAGCTGTATAATGAGATTATTCATCTGTCCCAGGTGGTCGAAAGGAGGAGTTCCCATCTCTGAAGCAAACGGGGACAGCCTTGAGGTGACGGTGGACTACTCCTATTTCACAGACCCGGTCTCCTGTGAGGTGTCCAACTCGGTTGGCAGCACCAATGTCAGCACCCTAGTCGATGTCCAATGTGAGTGAACTTTAGGCTAACTATCCCTTCAGTGTACTGGGCTGTTTTCTGTTGTTTCAAAAGCACCTTCTTATTGATTGTAATCGGTTGTCTGCGCTGCTTCACCCTAGTTGGCCCCAGACTGCTGTCTGAGCCGAAGCCAATGACAGTGGATATAGGAATGGATGCAGCGTTTACTTGTGCCTGGACTGGAAACCCTCCTCTGACCCTGGCCTGGACAAAGCATGGCTCCAGTGTGGTAAGACGACAAATATCAGTCACAACTTTATCTTGGATGGGAAGGCGAAGCTTAAACACTATGCCTCAACACCACCCCTCCAAGAGAGAAACATTCACACATGGCCTTGAGGCATGAATCCTTCACACTTTACCTCCCCCAACACATTCGTTTTTTCCAGCTGAATCTTCAACACCTCTCTGTATGCACCCTGAGGGCTAGAGCCTCCGGCAGAAACGGTCTGTCCACTGACTGATTCATATAGCACCATCGGGCCACATGAAATAGTGTCGTAATCCTTGGTACAATCAATCAATCAATGAATCAATCAGACAACCAGTGAGCCAAGGTGTGGTTGAAAATAACAGAATTACAACATGTGCTGCAACTTTTAGAGCAGCATCTTTGACATTAAAGAGGCCTGACTGCCCTTGAGTACCCATTTCCTCAAAGTTAATTTCATAGGTGAAACAAATGGGACTTTATTTTTTCTACCTTCGCTTCACATCATCCTGGTAAAAGTCTGAGCGTAAACACCATCAGTAGGTACATCCCACAGGAGCTTTACTCCTAATGTAATTTCTGGGGCGATGTTGGAGAAAAACACCCCCCTAGTAAAGAATGTGCCTGCGGGATGGCGTAAGGGATGCTGTCATCTCTAAGAGTGAATGCTTTCAGCCCCTCTGAGGGAACCGTGCAGGCATTTTTCTAATCCACCCACAGCAACTGTCCCCCCACACTGCCACGAGTAATGGATTAATTGGGTTACTCCATAAGTGTGTTGAAATAAAAATCGGAGAGAGTGATAGCAGGGGTTGTAGAGATGGAGGAGGTGGAGAGAGAAGGGGTAAATGGATTAATCACAGCTTGATGGAATGACAGGATCAATGAGCTGAGGAGTGAGTGAGTGTAGCGGCTCAAAAAGGGCTGGGGCCCACTCACGCCGGAGTGTGCTCTGTTCAGTCCCCGCTGTTTAATTACAACAATCTCCCCAGCCGCACGGTCACTCGGTGGCGGCTGGAGAGCTTAATGCTGTGATTAAAGCTCTTCACAATTAAATTAAATTCAAACCAGCAGCATTTGTTACAGTGGTCAGCCCACCTCTGCGCTGCCTCTACAATGAGCGGGCCACTGATAAAGGTCCCAGCCCCCTTTTGTCTGCCTCTTTGCTCTTGTTCTGGCTCATTCTCCAACTAACACCCTTCTTGGTTTTGTCGCTGGTTTTTCTCACTAGGTGCTCAGTAATGGCAACACCTTGCAGCTGAAGGCTGTTACCCAGGAGGACGCCGGAACTTACACCTGCAAGGCTATTGTACCTCGGATTGGAGTGGCAGAAAGAGACGTCACTCTGACTGTAAATGGTGAGTTGAGTTATTTTAGAGTATACAGCTTTGCCTGTGATGTTTTGATCTACTCTGTCGAACAAAACGCATCAAAATTGATATCTGACCTTGTGGTATTGATCAGTAATACAGAATACCATTTTTCTTTTTTTTCCCTCTTTTTCACACCAGGCCCTCCTATCATCACAGCGGACGCCACACAGCACGCCGTTAAGCACTCCAAGGGCAAGCTGGAATGTCGGGTGGGCAGCAGTCCCCCACCTGATAAAATTGTAAGTGATCCTTATTTGCTTTCTGTGTCGTCCACTTATTTTTGTGAGCTTACATACCACAAGTTCCTCTTAGCCACACCCCCATAAGATGGCTCACTCAGAGTAGTTTTACTCCTGACCTCACCTTCACACCTTTTACACCCTCACAGCTCCACCTCACAGGCTAACCAACATACTCACACATATTCACAGCTGTAATTGCTCAGACATTGACTAGAGAGGATGGTGGAGTTAAAGGAGCTGTGGGAGACCAGCTTCCTGCAGGTTTCAGCCAAACCGCATTCAATTAGCGGCCTGAGAGGCATCACTCAGCTGACCCTGTTGAACTGCAGAACGTATGTTGGGCTGGGAGAGGATAATTAGGGTGTGAGGAGGAGTGAGAGACAGGTGCCCTGCTGGCCCTTGTGCTAGAGACAGGGGAGAGGAGCCTTATTTCATAGTGCAGATACCTAACCCTCCTTAGGCCTCACCTGCAGGGCAGACGTGGGAGGCAGCTTAAACATGAGCCTGTAAGCTGTGTCAGCTGCGGAGCACTGTCAGGGTCGGCACAAAGAAAGTAGAATGAACGGAGGAACTCATGTTCAGTCAGCAGCAGGCAAGGATCTAAGGATAAACAGTTGCGCAGACCTCTGCTTTCAGAGATTTTTCTTAGAAAAGTTACTTTACAAGGTGTGTTCAGGGGGTTGAACTGGTGTGGAATCCCCCCCCCCCCTCTTGAAATCTGATTGCCACCCCCTGCCACCACATAATCTTAAACTACAATAGCTTTTGCTACGTTTTACTATGACTTCGATGATTCAGCTTCTTTTTGAGTCGTTAAAGAATTTAGCATTCGAGATTTGTGTGATGACATTCTGGTGTGAAATTTTTTAATTCAAATAAAAGACAGACAGAGAGATGTAAAATCTTTTAATTTCTTAATGAAAGTAGTTAAGAATGTCAGACACAGAAATTGTAGATGCTTCAGACATGTGTGTATGTGCACATACATATGCAACCCTTGTGACAGTGCCCCAGTTTTCAGCACCCTGTCTGGACATGCCCCCGGACTTACATCCTGTTTGCTATTCTCTCCACAGGTGTGGACCTTTGGCGACATGAGCCTATCCTCTGGTTCCTCTGGCCGTTACTCAGTGCAGACAGTAACCAGCGACCACAGCGTCGTGTCTTCTCTGGTGCTGTCCGAGACACTGGCTCAGGATTTCCAGCTGCGCTACAACTGCACTGCTTGGAACCGCTTCGGCACTGACACAGCACTGGTCACACTGAAGGAACAAGGTAAGCACTGAAAAGGAGACATTTCCTCCCAAACCAACAGAGCCCTCTACAGAAGCTATAGTGAAAACTCCTAGTCCTCACAGGGAAAGGGGCCAGATTAGGTGAAAGCTCCTCCATTGTGCTTATCTTAATTATGCTACCCCAAATCGATATGATTTAATCAGCAGATGGTTCCTTTAATGAATATGTTTGCCCCATACCATAGATATTGATTGTGGACAAAAGTCAATTAGAGGAAGCCCCATGTGTCTGCGGTTGGACTCATATTCTCTATCAATGTCCCAGAGCCAAGTTCAGCAGCTCAGGCTGCAGCCCCTTTAAGTGAATGTAAATAAGGCAGAAGTTTTTCCCCATACTAATAGTAGTGAAAGACTTTGTTGCAGCCGACACCAAAAATAAGGTCCTCGCCAGTAATTTACATCAGCGTAGCAGAGAGGGGTCTCTGGAGAAATGGGCAGCGATATCTCCTGGAATCTCTAATTAGATTACTGTCTGTTGCTTCATTGCATGTCAGGCCTTGTTACCCTTCTTTCAGAGAGATTAGAGACAATCGCCAGGCTGTGAGTTGCCCGCATGAGCATACGCTAGCTGTGAGCAGGACAGGGCTTACTGAAGATGAATTTATATAGGCGCTGAAGTCTCTGGGATTAGCAAGACAAATGAATGGATCTATTTTTTTTTTTTTGCTCTGATCTGCTCTTTCTTGACACTGACACTTCTACTCCACAACCTCTTATTTCATCCATTCTTTTCTCCTGACAACCATCTACCCCCCTACTCACTACGCCATACTTATCTGGTATTACTGTTCCCGTTACAGAAGCCCTGCCTTTGCTGATAATTGTTGGTGGAGCCGTAGGTGGAGGCTGTGTCCTGCTTATCTGTGTCATCACTCTGGTCTCCCTGTGCTGCAGGCACACTGGCAAAGGTGAGCTCAACGGTCAGTATGGGTGCGAGGGTCCACAGCCAACTCTTATCAAATTAAGGTTTTTGCAATGTATGAGCTGACATCTTCAAATGTTTTGTGTCACTTCACTATGTATTAACGATCATTTTTGATGTCTGGAAAAGTCAAGTAAAGCTTCTTTTCTTTTCATTCCCATAGGCAAAAGGTGCACCCGTCTCTCCAAGAGTGACATCAGAGTTCAGATTGTTCACAGCGATCACAACGCTACACGTGGCAACGATGATGAAGAGGATGTCAAAGAGCCCATGGTAAATTTCTGTTCCTCATTTCTTTGTTTGTATGACTTTGTATGACATTAATCTCTCTTGAAGGTTTGGGAGAATTAATGTTTAGCCCGCAATGTAACACTCTAACTTGGTTTATTCTTGTCCAAGTGGTCTTGTTCGTCATGGTAATTCATCCAATATGCTTGATCTTCCCTTAGGCTCCGAACAGCAGTGAGTCTCCTGGGACGTCACGCACAGAACACAGTGACCTCCTGGAAGAGGAGGAGGATGAGAGATCGGACATCAAGGTAAAACTGGAAAATATACTCATTTCAAGGAGCAAACTAAAAAAAAAGAAATAGAACCCATTATGTTTTTCCAGTATACCTAAAACGAAACTCCTCTGTCCTTCTCATAGGACCCCACCAATGGCTACTACAATGTCCGAGGCCACGAGGACCGCCACATCCGTAGTAGTGGATTTTCTGAATACGTACCCAATTCACGGCCAGTCTACACCCCATCCCAGCTGCCCTCCCCAAGCCCCATTTATGGTCAGCACGGCACTCAGCCTCGAGTCTATGACTTCAACCACCGATATGCCACAACAACAGCGGGCAGAACCGCATACGAACAGCAGCAAGCAGCCCAGCAGCAGCCTGCCCAACCGGCCGGCATCTATCCCACTGATCCCAACTACAGTGGCTCTGCCTACCTGCCTGCCACCTACGGTCGCGCCTTCACCAGCTATGTTAAGCCCTCCTCCTACGAGAAAGTGGATGCATACGACCAATCAGATCAGGCAAGCAAGGTGTCCAGCTCGTCTCGCTTCTCTTATGCCTCCTCACAAGTGTCCTCGCAGCAATCTGACTATGGACGGCCCTCACAGCGGATGCAGACGCATGTCTGATTGGACAAAAATGGATAAAGAAAAGTGCAGGAACAGTGAGTAGATAGCCATTGTCAGCTTCACATATATGTGGCTGGACTAACATGAACAGAGACTTTCTTCCCTTGGATGGTCCTTAAAGGACACATTGGAAAGTATTAAGAGGAAATCACGAGATTTGGGTTATGGATTCACCATCCTTCGTTTGTTGTGATGGTTCGTGGGATCTATGCTAATGCTAACTGTGGAGCTCCTGAGCTGGAGAGTTCAGCAGATTGTGATGTTCAAGTCAAACTAATGATTACAGTGTGATACCTCTTGTAGGTTATCTCTACATAATGACCACCCAAACCTGTGGAGATACTCTGTCCATTTGAGGGCCAGTGAGAAAATTCAAAGGAATCTCCTGAATTTGGGTGGCCAAAATGATTGGGGTAGCTGTTTACCTGCCTTCCAGAGTTTACTTTGTGTCAATGCTAAACGCTAAAAATTTTTGAAGGAACAAATGACAAGCAAGACATAATTGAGTAAAAAAAAACAGCCTATTGTTGTCTGTCATTTGGTGTTTTGTTGGCATGCGAAGGAATTCTAAGCACATTTGTGTCTCTTTCATCAACATAAGACCGAGCTATCCACAGAGACAGACAAATTTTTCTGCACAACAGGCTAGCTCTATTGACCAACAAGTGCTACAGGCACTGTACTATAAGAAGAGTCTAATCAGCGAAGGAATACTTCTGGCCTGACCTGTATTCCTGGAGCTTCTTCTGATTATAAGCCTAACACATTGGACTTAGAAGTGTTGCTTACCAGTGGAGAAAAAGAGATATGGAGAGAATGTGTGTTTTAACCTTCATTGTAATGGAGGTCTTTATGTTAACTGTGTTGTACCAAGATGGACAAGGCGAGGCCATGTTAACCCAAAGATGGTGGTAATTTTAAAGGGTGAAAAACAGGGGCTGAGGTTGAAAACTACCGTCAAACCCCTGGTACTGTTTTCTGATCTCTGATTGTAAAATGAAAAGTAGGCTATAACCAGAACAATCAAAAAGTGGTGGTATGGAAAGGTGGCAATCTTGAAGTAAAAATAAACTTGAATACGGCATCAAAGTCAGCAAGGGAGAGATGTTTTAAACAGTCCTTATGTGGGCCATCCACTCTCAAGTTTTACAACTCAATCAAATAGTCTCAATATGTTTACAAGAAACAGTACTACCCTGAAACACTAAGTATCTGTACAAATGGCTGAGCCCATACCTTCTCTCTGTTGCATGCAAATGATGTGTCTAGTGAAACTCTTCAGCGTTTATACTCATGTCCATTTCATGTTGGAGACATTCATTTCAACACCTGGCCCGGTCACATTCCAATACCTGGATGTTTCAGTATGGAGGCCTGTACTGCCATTTGTCTACAAAGCTGTTCCCAGGCAGCCTGATGAGAGAACAAATGTCACTTAAAGTGAGGAGGCAAACATCATCGCTTGACTTTATTTTTATATTTTATATAAGCCTTAATGTACAGCGTGTAAGCTGCTCTATTGTAAAGTATCTTTATATACATATGTATCTATCTTGGTTGACTTATTTTTGGTCCACAAATTTTCTTCTCTGAGTTGTTCATCAATCATTGAATGCAGTTACTATGCTTTTTTTTGAAACACAACTAATTGCCATTTGTTTGTTTATTCTTTTAATAATGTATTAAGAATTTTATTTGCTAAAAATGAGCTATCGTTGCTTGTACCTTTGTACACATATTTATATTTAAATAAAACCATTTCCGATAAAGATCTGGCTGGTGTGAATCTTGAGAATGAACCAGCCTGGTGAGCAGCATCATTGGGCATGAGGAACAGCGACAAACAAAGCTTCCCATGAAGCAACAATGATGAATACATAAATTAGCAGCACTGTCTTTGTTGATTTTGCTATTCCCCAAGTGAAGCGCTGCTTTAATGAAGACAGATGAGTTAGAACCCCCCACTGTATAGTATCCTCCTGAAGTCGACATGCCGGTCTTGTAGGGTAATAGGATGGAGCTGTGACAAAGGCAGGTATTATTTGACAGTACAAGTTCATCTTGTCACCTCTGTTCCCCAGGTAGACGCGCTGCTCACGGCGGGGAGGAGAAGTACATGCTCATTACAATTCTACTGTGAGGAGGGACAAGGTCTCACAAGACACCAATTTATCATGCAAAACACAATGCAGAACCAGGCCTCATCTGAGACAAATAATACAGGTGATACAATCAGGTACTGAGGAATCTGATTAAAGATGTTTATTATCAACGCTCATAAAAACATCAGTTTACAAACATCTAAAAAAAAGTTTCAACATCAAAAATGTCCATAATCCAAACAATTTTTGTAGAATACTTATGTTATGTATTTATCTTTATTTCTGAAAAATACACATTTACACCTGTTTAACTTTCACCTGTAGCAAGAGAACAACAAATAGCAGCTCAGCAATATCCTTATAATCTTTTTTAACTTTTTCCCTTAAAATAAATAATACTTGTGCAAATCTTTGGTTTGTTTATCCAGGAAACACTATTTCCAGGTTAAGTCAGGGATTAAGAGTAAAGTAAGCACCTGATCAAATCTCAGATTTGATGAAGTTGTGACCAAAGATGGCAACTTGAAAGGGGAAAAGAAATCACTGCATTGCTCTGTCATATTGTGAAACCCTATTGATTTGTTTTGGCCCTCAGGTATTTTTTTTTTACTGAAGACCCCCATCAGCCTGAGCTTACATAGAGCCACTTGGATCTAATCGTCATCCTCCACCTCCCCTCTTGAATATAACATTTTGGAAACTCATTCACAGAGCAGCCAAGGCCAGTCAGCACGTGTATTTATGCAACAGAAATACTGATCGAGGACCAAGCTTCAGATCAACAACAACTTAAAACAACTTCAGCAACAGTCCAGTCTTTCATTCAGATCCATCTTCTGGGACCACACTGGAGTTTTCTGCCTACAAATCTTGTGTACTTAGCATTAACTGCTGGCCATTTTCCAAACAGCTCACAGGCCTTTAAATTGATTAGTGCTTTTCCCACCTTCCTGGCTGCTTCTGGTTTTCATTCACTTAAGTATTATATTAAAATGTCCCTTTTTTTAAAACTTTTTTTTCATCTTTATTTCAACACACAGTAATGTGGATGTCCCGACAAGTTGATGTTTTGAATTAATAACAGATAAAAACGGAGACTAGTGGCTGCTTCACAGATACTGTAGGTATCAATCACAAGATAACTATTATTTGGAAAATAGTCAGAAGTAAGTGAGTGTTTTGAAGCCAATGTGCTCAAAGATGTCTTATTGTTAGACAATTGATAAATAAAACCCCATATGTAAAGCTATTTAAACTATATACAGGATACGCAAAGTGCAACATTCACCAAAGCCCATGGCACCTGTTCAGAAAAACCCAAAAGGCTTAAAAAGGGCTGAAAATCAACATAAAAACCTATAAAAAGTTAAAATCCTTAATCCATTATTCATAAAAAGATCTTGTAAAAGTTAAAGCGAATTATGAGTTCATGCATATTTCATCACATGTATTAAGGTTATGATAACTTGTGAAACATGTTGACATCTTCGGAGGTACATTAAGACTATACAGTGTTTGCAAACAATGATATACAAAAATATGAGTTAGTGTAGTTTATGTCTGCATGTGTGTGTGTGTGTGTGTGAAAGTGAGTAACAGGGGCTGTGTTCAAAGGGAGTTGGCAACCAAATAAAGTGCTTCCACGCAAGTAGCTGAGTCCATGCGAGAGTCTCCTCAGCTGCTTAAAGGACAACGCTTTGAGACACCTGTCCTGAATCACACTCAAATGTTCCTTCTCCGGAAAGTTTTTTTTCATGTTGCTCTGCATCCCTCCTTGCTCTTTACATCATCCTCAAACCCCTGTCTCCTTCTTGATCCACTCTCTCAGCTTGGTGACGCGCGAGTAGACGCCGGGCTTGTTCCGACGAGCGCAGCCCTCGCCCCAGCTCACTATGCCGGCCTGGAACCACTTCCCACCACTTTCTTCAAAACACACCAGGGGCCCTCCAGAGTCTCCCTGGTGATGACAAGCAGAGGGGAATTGTTATTAGATTGGGTATATATATATATGAGAGCTTGATAAGGTGCGAAAACCTACTGTATATGTGGCGGAAATCTATATTCCGCCCTTTGGATGGAGAACATAGCACAGTCTCACCTGGCATGCATCGACTCCTCCGGCCAAGAATCCGCTGCAGAGCATCCTGGAGGTGACTTGGCCCTCCGTGACCACATTACACACTGTGTCATTGATAATTTTCACCGATGCCTTCTGCAGCAGCTGTGCCTTTTGACCTGAGAGAGCAAGACAAAGGGGTCAGTACTCTGCCACATGACCTCTGTGTTCGTCACCAACATCAAAGGTGTTAATGGGCTGGATTAGTGTTAGCTAATGAAGGTTTAAGAGGCTTCCCAGGAGAGCCGGCGTCTGTCTTGATATATGGATATGGAAGAAGGCTTAATGGAATAGAGCAGATTAGAAAAGGATGAGAGGAAAAAAAAGGAGGTTGGGTTGAGCAGAAAAGAAGTTTGTCATGATGGAAGAGATAAAGAAATTGGAGGGACATTAAAGGAAAGAAAGAAGACAGAATGAAGTGAGAAAGAGATGAAGGGAAGAAGAAGAAGAAGAAGAAGAAGAAGAAGAAGAAAGAAGCAGGCAGGGAATAAAGATAAAGGACAGAGATGAATAGCTAATTGTGAGAAGGATGGGGGAGGAGTGGGGTGTCTTCATTTTGATGTGAGATGGGTATGCTAAAAAGGAAAAAAACAGTTGGAGTGCGGATCACCCGTAATTGAGGAATAACAGAATAAATATTCACATTGTGTCTAGTAATCAGTTACAGTGGGGAAAAAAACCCTACTACAGTTCTACTAGTGCATAATACCTCCTTCTCGAAGCGCGCCCCAGCCTGTGACCCAGCAAGGCGTGCCTGCAGCGAAGACGTGGGAGGACGAGGGGAGGCAGATGGGTTGGATGGTGTTGGTGAACTGCAGCGGCTGACTGAGCTCCAGCAGTGCGATGTCATAGTCAAAGGTCATCTGGTTGTAATCTGGGTGGGTGATGATCCTCTTCAATGGGCGGAGCTGTACGCTGTCATCCTCCTTGTACTGGTCCTGCATGCCGCTATAGGTCTGCCAGTTGGATGCAACATAGTTCCTGTGGTAGGATCATAGGGGAAAGGTTATGCTTTTGTACTCGCAAGCACCAGGATGGGAGGATGCAATGTCATGACCTTGTGTCCAATCTAATACGATACCAAACCAAATAAGGCCTGAAGCATACGCAGCTTAAAGGTTAGAGTGTTAGAAAGCAATAACACACCTTCTCTAACAGTTACTGCAAACACTTTTAGGCAACAAAGGCAGGATATGCCACATTGTAATTCTGCTGGGTTGCATTCAGTTTTCAAGATATGTTGAAAACACTTGATATTATTTATGATGAGCAGTGACTGTAAAAAAAAAACCTATTTAGTGGCTTGAATGTCCAATCTAGAAAATGCTTACAAATTAAATTATGGTGTGTACAGCAAATATCAACAGCAACTGAAAGTCTAAGAAAATGCACACATTCCCTGACTAACAGCATGGTAAGTGCTCCACCTACAGGTCACTCTTATTATTACATCCTCCTGGTTTTTAATAGATGAGATGTAAATTTGGCCCCCCCAAGGTTTTTCTGAATTAACTGCATCATCAGGGGCTAATTTTCAGACTTTGCAATTTTCATATAAATGGTCCTCTGTTGTGCACAGTTCTACTATTCTTCCAGCAGAAAGTGCATTGGAGTATTGCATAATGAGATTGAATAAAAGGTAAATAACTTGATGAATAATAACATTTGGAGGAAAACAATAACGGTTTAGAACACAAAACATATGAGACAGACTGTGGTTAAGGATGTGTACAGTATAGTCCAGCTCTGTACATGTGCACGAGTGTTATGGACGCTTCAGCTGTGACTTACATTGGGCTGCTGGTGATGAAGCAGTGTGAAGCAGAAAGGAGCCACCTCTCTGATATGATTGATGCTCCACAAGCATGCCCAGAGGTGAGAAAGTGAAGGCTGACCTGCCATGGCCACTCCCCTAGATCTGCGTTTTGCCCTCCCACGATGCGGTTCATCTTGTATGGCCTTCTGCCACAATCTGGCAATAAAAATCAGAACATAATGAGAAAGGAGGCGCATTGAATTACGGGTGTTAACTACCAGTTGAGACTGGCAGAAGTGATCAGAGATAGAAAATCTGAAATCAGATTTAGCTGACTTGAAGCCATCATGATGTCGGCCTTGGTTTTGAGTGCTACTATGGCTCGTTGGAATCCTAATAAAGCACTCTGGCATATTAGCTGATCAAAAAAGAAAAAGAAAACCAAAAAAAAAAAAAGCTCAGACACACCCCGAGGCTGAAACTGGGAAAAAAATAAAAACTTCAGAGATGACAAGAGCCACTTTCAAAGAAGAATGAAATAAATAAAGCAGTCAAGGCCTGAGGCACTTTTCTAACAGACAGTCCAACATGCAGCTCAACCGGCTCTTCTGTAATCTATTTGAATGACACTGAAAAGATTAGATCCACTTTCAGCTGTTTAAGGGGGGAAAAAAATGTAAAAGCGGAAATTTGTAAGGCGGAGTGAAAGGAAAAAAAATTATCTCACCACAGCCTTTTTCGTCTGAGTTATCAGAGCAGTCGTTGACGCGGTCACATTCGGCGTTCACCTTGTTGACACAGTCACTGTTCTCACACTTGAAGCTGAAGTCGGAGCAGATACCTGGAGCTATGGCCGGGCAGAGACAGGTGCCAATATCAAAACACACATAGCACATATATTTCCATCAAAGTGTTAGAGCAATGCTAGTCTGAAGGGGTAAAAAGACTATGCAATCAGCGAGGCTTTAAAGTGAGCTTTGAAAGCACAATGCAAAGTGATTGAGGAGCAGATTGCATTGATTGGGGGTATTGATTGGGGTTGAGGCCTAATATCCCTCTTTATTCACGAAAGTGAAAATCAAGAGGAAATGCAATAGTGCCCTGTGTGTGTGTGTGTGTGCGTGTGTGTGCGTGAAAGCGAGTATGTGAGCAAAAGGGAAATTGTTAAAGTGTGAAGTAGAAGTAGTAGAAGTAATGATAAAAGAATATTAACAGTTAAAATTGCTCTGTGTAAAAAATGATGTCTTTACTGTAGAATTTTTGCGGTACCTAACTCTTTTCTGATCCTTGGATGAAGGTTAATTGCTTAATGGTTTGTGGTACATGCTTTAAAACCACTCTGGTGGGGTTTTATTTAAATGCCTGAGTGGCTGGAAGGAGAATAAGAGTAACCACTTACATGTTTCACAAGAGGCCTCATCACTTCCATCTTCGCAGTCCTGCTTACTGTCGCACACAACTTCCTGAGGCATACAAAGTCCATCGCCACAGCGCCACTCGTTTTCCTCACAATCTGGAGGCAATGGATCATGGTCATGAGGAAATTATAACAAAATAAAGATGAAAATTCAATTGAGGAAAGGACAATCACATAACTTTTCATGAGGACATTAGCAGCAAAGCTGTGGTGGACATTAGCATCTGTCTCCGCTCTCCCCGTGAGTATTACACATTATTAAGGGTCTGGATGGATGCTCAGCAAATTGGGCGAGGCCTCAAACAAACTCCATTACTGATACAATAATGACTGCACACAGCCAAAGAGTCATTGACCAGAACATTAGCAGTGATGTGCATTTAATGTTAGCATGATTAGCCTAGCATTAGATAGTGCTTTGTGTCCCCTAAAGAGCGCTTTAAGAAGAAAACACTTACTGCATTGTTTCTCGTCACTGCCGTCCCCGCAGTCGTTGACCCGGTCACACACCCAGAGTTTGGGTTTGCACAGACCGTTCCCACAGGAAAACTGGTCCTTTTCACACTCTGAGGGAACAGAATGGTATTAAACAACAAAATCAGGAAGATGTTCAATTGAGTGATTTGAAAAACTTGATCATCTTCAACATTAATCACTGAATATGTAAAATGTTACAGAAAGGTTAATTGCTTGTTCACCCAAGTAAGAGGAAAAATAGGCAACACTCTAAGGTTTGAAGGGTAAATATCAAGATAGGCTGTTTTCACATATGCACCCCTGAAAATTTAAATAAAATTTCAGGCAGTCTGGCCTTGAAATCAAATTCAAAGAGCTCAGAAGCGGCGATTTGAGCAACAAAATCTGAAACATAATGAGGATTTTTTGCCTTTATATCAATGTGTAGTTCGACACATTCATAATACCCACAAAATAGTTGAGAAGAAAAAAAAACCAAAACGTTATAACTTGCATGGAGATCACATCAGTCACATGCATAGTCATTGGTCATGTGCCAGTCGCAGGATATTAACGCCACTACCCCCTCCTGCTTACTTGGGGTGAATTTTAACAAATATTTCCCGCTGCGTTCTCATGTTATCTCACCCAAACTTCATGTGGAAATGTACTTAGGTACTGGCAGGAAAATTCCATCTGAAGTTGGAGTGAAAAATTTGGCTGCTTGCGTTCACACATGCAACTCATTCTGAATATTTCACAAGGTTTTTGGGAGTTTTGTGCTAGTGTGAAAGCAACAATAGTTAGCTTAACTTCAATACACAAGGACAGAAAACTGCAAGCCTGGCTCATAAAAACACAAACAGTTTTTACAAATAGTTCAAAAAGGAGATTGATGCAACCCCTTAGGTTTGGAGGTCCAATATGAAGATTGTTGCCATAGCTTGGAATGAAAAGCACTAGTCTTGTTCTTTTGTGAAGGTAACAAAATATGTCTTCTATGGCTCATTAAAGTTGCTAAGTGCTTCCTAAAAATAGAAGTTGAAGTTTTACAGGGGGTTGTGTATGAGGCTATAACTTTAATGTCTGCAATAAGAAACTTTCCAAAGCCTGGCAACCTCAAAATGAAATAAATCACTGCACCAGGCAAAGACTTAGTCTGTTACATTACGCTATATAAATCGCATAATCTTTGTTTTTACTATTTAGATTTTTTAACCTGTGATGAAGTCAAGCTAGTTGTCCCATTAAGGCTGTATCCAGACTTTATGCTAAGCTAACTGGCTGCTGGCTGTAGCCTTATATTTAATGGGCTAAGTTATGAGAGTGGTATTGATCTGAAGATCCACCTCTTGGCAAGAACTGTAAAAATAAAAAGCAGGCAGGAGGCTATTTTTAAGAGGATGAGAAATTTAGACTACAGAAAGACAGAAGATGTGTGGATGGGTCAAGAGGGAACTTACTGCACTTCCTCTCGTCACTCATATCACCACAGTCGTTCCAGCCATCACACTGTAGATCTTTGGAAATGCAGATGCCGGAAGCACAGGCGAACATTTTGGGACAAGCTGCTCAAAAAACAGAGAATAAAAGGAAATAAAGACCATGATGACAAATTGAGCAAGTGGGAATGACAGTGTATGTTTGCAGCATCCATCATGTTGCCACTGCTTGTCCCTGTTGATCAGAGCAATTATAAATCCATTTCGCTCAAACTGGGAGACAACATAAAGAGTGAAGGGAATTGAAAGTGGAGTGCTCCTGACTGACACTGGCAAATAAAATGGACCCAATAAACAAGCTCTCTGGTGATTAGTCTAGCTCTTGAGTTTCACTGCTGCAGTTTCTAAGCCTCTATCCCTAAACAGCTCTATTTGACTGTCAGTCAGCCAGTGCCTGGTGGTCTCCCAAACGACAGTTACTCCCTGCATCTTGCCTGTAATGGCAGGCTATGAGTGTCACTGTCACGACACAACATTTCACGCCAATCTTGCAAATTGTCAAGCAAATGTGGGTGCCAGACCAGACTTTAAACTCACGATCTGCGGGATCGTAGGCGCTGTACTCTGCGCTGAAGCCTTTGTCAGTGTACGACTCATCGGAGTGAAACTTCACCTCGAGGACGTTGGAGTCGCTGGTTATTGACAAAGAGGACAATTCTCCACAATACCTGAGACACAAAACAAACGTTCAGAAGAAAAGTCAAGCTTATTTTTACGTCTCTCACTGCATTTAAACGAGTCTTTAAAATCATTTGAATATACAGTATATTGATTGCCATTTTCCCTGCAAACTATTCTTATTTGTTCCCATGACGCATACATGTGCAACACCCGGATTTTAAGTCATGCAATAATGTGTCTGTTATTCTAATTTTTAGTGATAATAATTATTTTTTTTGGTTATTCAAAATTATGTGCTTGTATTTTACTCTGTTTTTTTTTCAAACATATACTTGTGGGCCAAGATGCTACAGGCTCTGGGCACTGTTGGGCTGTCTTGGCTGACGTGCCTCTTCAATGTCTAGCGGGGGTCTGGGACAGTGCCTGTGAAGAGGCAGACCAAGGTGGTGGTGGTTTCCATTTTTTAAAAGGGGGACCGTACTCAAATTATCGGGGTATCACACTTCTCAGCCTCCCTGGGAAAACTGTTATTCTCCGATGTGTGGATGCTGACTCAACTGTGTCTCTTTTATTTCTTCTTCTTTTTTACTTTTTTTTGAGTCCGCCTGTCTTGTAAACTGGGCACACTTCATAATTATGAACATACATAAAGCCATGCATGCGTTGTATTACGACGTGATGTTCAAGAGGTAACTGTGCTCAAGCCCGGTTAGTCCTGAAGCAGTGTGAGGGCAGACCAGCGGGGAAATGGGGAGGCATGACAATCATGCAGTACGGGACAGCTTTGTTGCATGAGTGCGCCCGAAGACCGAGGCCATGGTTATCTGCCGAATAAAACCGTGGATTGCTGACTTCGGGTGGTGTGTGAGTCTTTGCCCCAAATCAAGGAGTTTAAGTATCTCAGGATCTTGATCACGAGTGAGGGTAAGATGGACCGTGAGACTGACAGGGGATTGGCTTAGTGTCTGCAGTAACGCGTTGTACCGAACGGTTGTGGTGAAAAGGGAGCTGGGCCTGAAGGCAAAGCTCTCGACTTACTGGTCAATCTTCATTCCAAGCCTCATCTATGGAAATGAGCTATGGGACTGAAAGAATAAGATCTCGGCCAAAATGAGTTTCCTCTGGACAGTGGTGGGCTCAGCCTTCGAGATAGCGTGAGGAGCTCCGACATTCGGGAGGAGCTCAGAGAAGAGCTGCTACCCCTTTGCTTCAAAAGGAGCCACTTGAGGTAGTTTGAGCATCTGATTAAGATTGCTCCTGTCTGCCTCCCTTTGGAGGTTTTCCAGGCACACCCAACTGGGAGGAGACCCCGGGGTAGACCCAGAGTTTGCTGGAAGCGGATAAAAATGGATGGCTGGATACTTTTGGCAGATTATTTTATGTTATGTGCTTCTTGCTTGAAACTTGCTATACAAATTAAATTATTATTTAGTAGTATAGTGTTATTATTTTTATACATTTTTAGCACTCTGTAATAATAGGAGTCATTACAGAGATAAGAGAAAAGGGCAATGACACAAATTATGTCTAAAAGTGCAAGAAACTTAAGCAATCAGAGAAGCAGTAGTTTAAAACAGTTTAGTCCCATTATCTAACATTTTTATTTGGAGTGAAAGTGAAGATAGAAAACTCTAAATGTGAGTAATTGCTCAGGAAACTGTACGCACAGTCTGTAAACAATGATGTACCACACACTGCTCAGGGTATCATTTAAATAAGTGAATGTCTTACTTGGTGCCCATAGCCTCCACATAGTCTTTGTGACACACACGGATGTCCACGCCGGGCTCCTTCATGCGAAATATGTTGAACTTTACCCTCACCAACTTCCCAGCAGGGACCTGCAGCACAATGAGAGACCTGATTGGTTCATAGCCACCTTATTTACCATGCATGTCACTCCTCCACCAACACACTAAGACATGTGTCTGTAGCCAGTGTAAGGGCAGGCAGACAAGCTGCTACACACCCAAACAGACCATGGGCAAACATGCACACACACACAATAAACACACACCAGCATAAAACTCCAACACACAAAACACCGCAGCCCAGCTAGAGCTGCGGCAGCAACAGTGCTCTGACAGATGAAGATAGAAGAGGTACTGAACAGCTTGGCTTCTACAGTGCTGCCTCAGCATTTCTCTCATGGCAGGCTAAGGATGGAGGAGGAGGAGGAGGAGGAGGATGGAGGGGTTTTAGGAAGAGGAGGGGACAGGGAGAGGAGCAGTGATGCAAACCTTGATGGTCCACTTGCAGTCCACAGCGGGAGGATAAAAGCTGGGGTGAAGAGGGGAGGTGAAGACTCCTTCCCTTTCAGTAAGATCACCACCGCAGCGTTGAACTGAAAACAAAATATATTTAAACATTTGCTTGTGATGGATTAAGTATTAAACACAGTTCAAGAAATCTAAGTTAACTGTTTCAAAACATTGAAGTTTGGAAGTGGAGGATAACAAGTGCTGACAGTGCCATTGCTACCTTTAGATTTGGGGATGGCTCTATAATTGGCCATAAATCCAGGCTTCTGCACAAAACCGTCAGTAATCAGGTTAATCAGCATGATATTCCCAGATGACGACACCTCGAGGGGGTTGGAGGGCGGCCTCTGACCACACTTCCTGTTGACAATCAAGAAAGATGGGGAACATATCAGGTAGTGTTAGAGAACCAGTAAGAAGGCTGTTTCCTGATAAAGGTAGTAGAAACAATCATGAAGAGTAAGCTCAATGACTGATTCGTCACTGAATTATGTTTTGTTTTAGCTAAGGCTGTTCAATACTTAACCATACTTAACTCAAAATACTGCTATTCTTTTTAGTCAGGAGCAATAAAAATCCATTCAGCAAACAAGTTTAAATACTTTAAGAAAAAAAAATTGAGAACAAATCAATAGATAAGCAGCAAGAGGTAGAGAAAGAGATAAAAAAAAAAAAAGCAGAGATGTGCCAGTGCTAGATAAAAATTGCTTAGGCAGAGTTTCAAAGTCAAAGATTAGGTGCATTAGCAAAAAAAAGTTTCAGCAACACTGCCGGCAAAGCAAGGGAGGTGTAAATGACACTGCAAGAGCAGCAATACATCTACCTCCAGTAGAATAATGTCATTACAGAGTATTATATTATGGCTCTCATAAACCCCATGTCACCTTGGATAAAGCGGATCGCTCAATAGCTTTATAAAAATGTTATGCATCACTTGGTAACGCATATTTGTTTGGCAATGCTTTCTGACTTTTAAATTGCCTGCAGCTACAACTGATTGTAGCATCAGGAGCTTGTAGTATCAGAATTGTAGCCACCCCCCCCCCCCTAGATTCATTGCAATTACACTCAGTGGTGTAGCAGGACTCAGGTTGGCACCCATCACAGATTTGAAAGGAGAAGTCTTTTTGAGCCAACTCAATCTCACTGAGGTCTCAAAAGTTAACAATAAAATGGGACATGCAGCACTAAAGGCTTCAGGGCCAAAAAGAAATATGAAAAAAAGAGAATCCAGTGAAAGCATCAAGTGAAAAATGTTTCCCACCCACTTTGAAACAGATTTTACTCCTAAATCCCTTTGCAACATTTCAGTCTCATTCAAAGTGAATCCTTGCAGTTTTGTCTTCTAGGAATTATAAAGAACTACATTTCCCCTCTCAAGGCTAAAAAAAGCTAAATATGTTGGTTAAGCCCATCAAACGAACCTTGCAACCTCAGTTTAAAGCATTATACGTGACTGGTGTCACTATGATTACTAAAGGAGTAAATATGAGTCAGTTGACTTTTTAATTTAAAAAAAAAAAAAGATTCTCGGGGGCAGATGCATACCTGCTAAGATGCATAGCATATAAATCTTTTTTATATTTAAACCCGGTCCTTTCTTAAAAGGTTTACTTTAAAATAGCACCAGTATGACTTTGTGCCATGGTCAACATGTCACCCACCACATATTCACATTCCCTAGGACTTACTCTGTGATGGCCTGAGAGTCATCCGGACTCAAAGAGTCAAAGATGGAGACGAAGTCATCGGAGCAGTCATCCTCGATGTTGAAGAAGGGGAAAGTGACCAATATGGCTTTGCCCTCTGAAGCTCGAATCTGCCACTGGCACCGAGAACGGGAGGGGTAGGCCTTGGGGTAACCTGGCGATGAAAATGTCTGCGACCTTTCACCGGCCTCCAGGCGGAAGAAACACTCCTCTGGGAATCACAACATTGTTCAGTGAGCATTGTGATGTGACCAGGAATCGGTAGTTCATAGCTTGTTTTGTTTTTTTAACCTTAAAACTCGTCATGATATGATACCATGATCATCACACATAACTTTTCCATTACAAACACCACATTTAAGCACTATGTAATCACAAGTTTGTGCATCCTTTATGTGATAGTTGTATGTAGAAGAGGGGTTAGTGTAAGAATAGCCCAGCTACTATGGTAATGTAATGTAGTCTAATCATCCCACAGTTATGAATCTCCAGACAGTGACAAAGAAAAGTGTCTGGCACAGTGTCTGACTGGCTCTGGCCTGATAACAAGGTTCTCCATTTCTGACTGGAGTAGCACATGTACAACACAGGCTGGACCAGCCATTTGTTACAGACTTGCACGAGTGTTTGCATTTAGCCAGCTGGACAATTACAACTGCACGTGATTGAAGTGGGACACGCAATACTCACTGGCACCTCTGGGGTTCCTGGCCATTCGAGGATCTGTGACTAAAGACACAGAGAGAGAGAGAGAGAGGGAGAGAGACAGAAGGAAACAGGTGGAAATGTAAGAATGGGTCACCAACATTGGGATGCTGATAGAATTTGATGCACAACCCCAAAATATTTGGGTTGCACATTTTCTGTCCCATTTCCCCGCGGTTAAGGGAGCTGGTGATGGTGTGCAGCTCTTTCTGCTTCATCTCACCTTGCCCTACAGCAGCAAGCCATACATCTCTGTCTAACTATATGAGACAGCAACATCAAATCATACCCACAGAAATCTTTTTAAAGAGCACCAAAACCACTGAGTCACAGGGGCCAGCACTTGGCTGGTGGCCAGGGTGTGGACAAATGCAATGTGAATGCTGAGAAGACAGAAAGAAGAAAAATGGCTGTCTCAAGCCAGGCCAGAGCCCAGCTAATATCATTAGAGGGTCCAAACAACATAAAATGTGCAATCTCAGACGCAGCAAAAGCAGAAAGGTCTGGCTTATCTGTTATCATCTTATCAGCACAGCTCAGGGCAGGTTTCTACAATACAAATAGAAAGCAAACTGAATACCAAAGCTGATAGGAGACGACACCCGACCATATTCACATGGTTGCTGTTTTCCTCAAATGTCAGGCTCAGGTTGGAAGATCAAATTTTGTTATGATATCATACTGCTGTGTTCCAGGTTGTATAGATGTAGGGAATCTGAAAAAGTGTTGTCATGTCAACGCTCACCTGCAGTACTGAGCAGCAGCAGAAAAGACAGAGTAAATATGAAGGGAAATCTTTGGATACAATAAGATGAAGCAACATATTATATGTGATGTATATGAAAACAGATTTTAAATCAAGAACGGTCAAGACCACCACGGACAGACTATTTCACCACCTCATTACTGTGATTAGAAAGAATACGCTCCTGTCTAAAACAACCAATAACTTCAATTTATTTTTAATTTGATGTTTGGTTTCCAAACCATAAGGAGTTTATCTTATCTTTAACTAAAGTTATGAATGAAAGAGCTGTTGTTAGGTCACAACATTTTTGGAAATCTATACATTTTTGTCTTATTCATATTAGACACCTGCAAAAACTCTAAATATCAGCAAGCCTATTCATCTAATTTCTAGTCAAAAATATCTCTTTACATTTATGATAAGCCACATTCACCTGACAAATCCAGATACAAATCTTATTTCAAGCTATTAAAAATATATGTATGGACTTGTCAAGTGAATGTGGCTTTTATCAGAATAATCACACATTTTTCACAAAAAGTTAGATATACAAACTTGCTAAGATTGAAGATTTCTTTGCATTGTGCTGCTTTGAAAACAAAAGTGCAGCGACCTTGTTTGTTGCGGTCACATTTATCTAAAAGCAAACTTGACTTAAATGATATTGATGGTCTTGATCTTCATTGATATTTATCAATGATCTGGTCTTGGTATTGACTCGGTCTCGACCCCTAAATGTCTTGGTCTTGTCCTGGTCTCAGGGCACTCTGTCTTTGTAAGTACTAATATTAGCTGTCTGCTAACTAAAGCTAATGGGTTATCATGGTTTACTTGAAGGCTAAATGATTCTCAAGCTGTCCACTATCCTTTGTCTTTTGAGTTGGTTGTTATGAGGAAGCAGTGAAATGATCACCATGATTAGATAGATACCATACATTTATAAAAACACAACACAGCAGTATGGTTTTATAACAGCATTTGAGCTTCTCTCGTGACCACATATCAAATAAAAATGGGTTTTTATTATATTCAGATTTTCATTCACAGCACCTTATCCATGCCTCTTGTTGAATGTCATGTCCCTTACTGTGACCCACCCACTCGACTCCTGCTGGTACCTACTTGAGGCAGTGACCTCAGTGATTTTGATATTTTTAAGGTCTGTTGTTTTGCGCTGGGCTTCAATGCCATTCTCCAGTGTCTCCAACACTCGCTGCTCAGAGAACTCCGACATGATCTCCAGGTCTTCGACTGGAATATCAAATTGGGACCAGTAGTAGGCTATCACACCCTCACTGTTGAAACAAAAAAAGAGAGAGAAATGGAGGCATGATGGGAAAGAAGAACAGGTGGAGACCATTGTGTTTGACTTCAGAGACGTAGCAAAAAATAGACATACATCCACACAGGTTCACAATTCTCTAAGTTGTGGATGGTGAAGGGATGACTCTCCCCACTCTGTCTCTAATTGGCTAATATGCAAATATTCAAGAGGACTCTCACATGTCACTGTTTATAACAGAGGCAGATTATCCTCTGCTGGACGGCCCACATAAATAAAGAGAGTATACCCACTTCTTTACTAGACCACTGGATGTATATCCCGCAAGATCACAAGATAACAAACTAATTCAATGTAATTTTAAAAGTACGAAGAAGTACAACAGTCTTGAAAACAAGTTTTAATGTGCCGTTTCTTTTCTATTACTTAAAAAATGAAGTGGGGCTCAAGACCATGACTTTACCTGAATGCAGAGATGACAGATCTGGTGTGGTATTGAGCAAGGAGTGGATCTTTCTTGTAGTTTTCCTTCAGCTGTGTAGAGAATTTTTTTTTTTTTTAATGAAAAGAACATGTACAAGATTTGTGCTTGTCAGCCTAAAGACAAAGCACAAAATGAGCATGTTAACATAAAAACTGCCTTCCATGAAAAGCACACTACAACAGGATTCTCAATTAGCTGTCTTGCCTTCGGCTTTAGAGAGCTGCGAACTGATTCAGACAAGGCTGCAGTCATACTCTGTGGTCTTTAATTGAGGTCAATGCCATATTTTATGCATGTGCAGTGTTATCTAACTATAGAGCAAGTGCTTTTTGAGATGAGGGTTAAAAAAGCAGCTGCAGGGGATGAGCAGGTTTCATTTGTATGATTTGGTAATGAAAGCAGAAAATGACATGATGGGAAAGGAAAAGGATTTTTCGCTGGACTAATTGGTCAATTATCATAAAATAAAATATCAAGAAATGTCTAAAAAAATGACGTTAGACAATTTGAAAGTAAGGGCCTTTGTCAAACCAACCCCTACATCCTCTCCCTCCGTGGCAGAGTGCACTCTGTTAGAAGTCACACTCCCAGCTGAATGAAGGTGTAGGGTTTAAATACAGCGGCAGACTTAATAGGGCGGGCCCTCTGCGTGGATGCGCAAACAGAGGGGTAGTGGGTAGGGACAGGGTGTAGTGGCTGGTTCGAAAAAGACCCGAAAGGTGAAGCTAAAGACTTAGAGCAAGGTTCTAGAACATGTGTTGCAATATAGAGATGCACCATTTTTAAGATACCAATACCTATAGCTGGACTGGAGTATTGGACAATACCAAGAACCTCTCTTAACTGAAGAGTCTGAACTATTGGAAAGTTAAATGTTTGTTTCGGTTAGTGTAAGAAGCGGGGCGTCAGTATCACAGCTCCGCCAGCTGATACTGGGCAAGACTGGCTCTATATTCTGTCACCAGCTCCAAATGTGATCACCCATTACAAGGAGTGTTTTCGGCTTCACTTTTGTACAACAGAAGGAGGTGTAAACTTGTGGTTTGTTTTTATTAACAGTCAATCCTGCGCTAGCACTGAAGTGTGTTGTTTGTAATATCTTAAGTAGCTGAAACCACATTATTTTTTCCGTTGGAAAATGATTATCATATTGGACTAATGCATACATTAGCAGACTGGCTACTACCAAAAAACAATTCAGGTTGAATCGCAGGCTGAGGCTGATACTGGTTACTGATACCAATAATGGTATTAGTACTGAAACATCTCTACTTTACTGTAACCACACGTTACAGTTTGTATGCATCATGTCAACAGTGACTTGTCTCTAAAGGTATTCTTCAAAAGCTGTCTTTTTAGTTGTATGAAAGTGCAAACCTCGTACAAAACATAAAGCTTACCCCTCCATTTATCAAGTCATCTCATATTCCAGTCAACCACTTACACTCTAATCCTCACCTAACACCCTCACTTCAGTAGCTTTTCACTGAGAAAGTGCTTGCCTGATGGTATTTGAGTGAATGCTTTTTTGCTATCAAAACATGCTCCTAAGTGGTGCTACAAACAGCTCCACTGCCTCCAATAATAGGAGATGCTGTTGAGGAAATTACGGAGGCAATGTACGGCCTTTTTATTCTACCCACGCAAATGTGCCTTCAGCAGTTTCTGCGCACTAGGAGGGACATAAAAAAAAAGGGAAAAAAAAGCATTTCAACGATGCCAAACAACAACCACGACTAATCCACAATGAGTAAAGGGAACCGGGTGTATTGCTCAAAATAGTCCACAATAAACAATGAAGAAAAGGAGCAAGAATAGGAATGTCATGTCTTTTGGGTGTCAAACTCACAATTGCCCCCAGGTTATCCGCCAAGGACTGGAATTCCTTGCTCTTGGTATCCTCCAGCTTCTCGTTATACGGCACATCGACTAACTTCATGTGTCCACTGAAGACCTGAGTGGATGGGCTGAGCTGCATACTTACGGTGGATCCTGAATCAGCGTCTTTAACTTGAAGGAGAGAGGCAGGCGAGACTTCAGTGTTTGATCAACAAAATGCTGTATGATAGCTGCCTTTGATGAAAGAGAAGACTCTGGGTTTTAAACAGGCCTTGGAGCACTATTTAAAAGTTGTGAAGTGTGATCCCTTACCGAGAAGACAGTTTGGCTCTCAGAGCAATTAAAGCAGCCAGTTGAATCAAGAGGCTGTTTATCAAGACTTCAGAGGCCTTTTTATCAGACACACGAAGCTGCGCCATGGACTCAGTGACATTTTTCTCCGATGCATTATTAAAAGGAGAATGTCGTAGCTGTCAAATAGGCTAACACTAATGGGAAATTACCAAGTCCAAACAAGCCACTCTTACACTTTAATATCAAAGAGCTGTGCCTTAACAACAAGTGGGAATGATCTACTTTGCAGTTCTCTGATGTAATGCCCAGCTTGGCATTAACTGATGTTAGAAATGTAAATACTCAAAGTTCTTATCTAATTCCATCAGGAATAAACTTGATTCATAAAAAAAAGGTCCTTATTAATTCATCCAAACATGTTAAGGGATTAGCATTACATTCTGTAGTGTTTTGCCTTTAGAGAAAAGTTCAGGTTTAAACTATACTCACAGACAAACAGCCATATGAGGAACGCTGCTATAGCTGCAAGGATTAGAATCCCCATCAGAACCCCAATCACGATGCCGACCTTCTTCTTTGACGACTTCCTCTCTTTGCTGGATGAGAAGTCAATCTGCCCATGACGGCCATTAAGACCCTGATGTAGAAAAAGAAAAGAGGGAAAGAAAAATGGTCAGCAAACATACAGCAAGAACTTTGATAAGACTGTGAACATTGTAGCAAGTATTTCTGCAGTGTGTAGTGCATCTTTAGAGAAACATCAATAACAGAACAAATCTGCAAACACTGCCTGGCCACTTTAAGTCTCCATGGTTGTATGTCTCTACTTAACTTCCATAAACGTTTCCCATAGACTGACATTGTAAGTGTTGTCAGGTGGCCATGGGAGGGAGGATATCTATTGAATCGTTTGAAAGAAAATGTCGCCCTTAAAACGAATGATCAGCACACGTGGGACAACATTTTTATGATGCATGTTTGCACCACCATCTGCAGGAGTGACATAAAACCAAAAAAGGTTTGTTTGTGTCTGTCAGAGCGTGTTATCGACAGCAGACCCTTTTCCTGACAGCAAGACAAATACAAAGGAAAGTTAAATCACAAAATATGTAACAATAATTGTAACATTGTAATACAACTATGTTCATACATTACTGAGATTTTCTGAGGTTTCTTTAAACCTTAACCATCAAGAGTTCATCCTTGATTTCATTGAGACATTTGGGCCAAATTATGACCAAGTATGACCTCCTCTTGTTCTTTAAATACTAGAATTAAAATAAATCAACATGAATACTGCATAGGGAAAAAAAAAGAAGAAAAAAAAAAAGGTCCAAGACGTAACAGCATCACATTGAAGTTGACATTATCAAATATTTGTAGGAAATTGTGTGAAATCTTCGAGTACGGGCCAATTCATATTTTTAGAGATCACATGGATAAATAAAAAGATGGATGCAAATTAAAAACAGATGCCTCTGTATACTGACTAATGCAAAAGCAGCAGCACATAAATAGATTTTTTTTCAAGATTCTCATAATTAAGCTGCGTTACCAAGGCCATCAGAAACAGTTTGTCTTTTACCCGTTTCTTTTGTATTACTCTTTCTCAATGATAACTCAGGAAAATTAATTGGCAACCTCTTTGATTGGTTTAATGCAATGGTTCCTAGGCTGGGGTCTGGGCCCCAAAGAGGGGACATCAAAGACTTTAGGGGGGTGTGAGACTGTCTGCTCTGAGGTTGTCATAATTATATTTTATACCTAGGGATGTAAAGATTAATCTTAAAATCGTGATAATTCGATTCAAAGGTGTCAAGATTCACATCGGTACTCTGAAAAATTAATTACAATAATATTGTGAGCGTCAGCAGTTGTAGAGCAGAGGCGGCAAGATTTTGTAATTGAGGACGCACCACAGTCTTTTAAATCGGAGGTGTGGAAGCATTTTGGCTTCCCAAAGACAGAAAATCAAAGAGGTGAGAAGATAACAGACAAGACATAAACTGTGTGCAAATACTGTAAGAAGACAGGGAACTACAAAAGCACAACCAACATGATGCAGCTGAGCATTTAATCGACACCACAATGAGAAGCTCCAATCACCTCCCCTTGTTGCGAGAAAAAAAAACATTTAAAAAGCCAGGCTTTGCAGCCTCTAAAGGAATCTGTTTCAGTCATAATTTGTCTACAGTCTGATTTTTTTAAATAAACTGTGAGAGAATCGTATCGTGAACCCAGAATCATGAGTCATATTGTATCGTGAGTTGAGTGAATCGTTAAATCCCTAATATTATTCTATTCTGTCCCTTCTGCATCTTCCTGAAGTCGCAGGGATGGAAAACAAAAACACAGCATTTTTGAATGGTTAATTTCACCTCAAACTCTGCCTGGGAGTTCAAACTCTCAGACAGCTCAGTTGATGAGTTAAAAGTAATATTCATCAAACATTTCACTTTTTTACTGTTCCCATTGGTTATTTTCATTTACTCTTCAATCTGAAACAAGTTCTTTTTTTGTGTGTAGTTAAGTTAATGTTGGACCTTCGATCACTGGAAGTCTTAGTTTCTTTCAAAATAAAAGTGCTTCTTTATCCAAAGAGGAAAAAAATTCCCCTTAGCATAAGACAGTTCAAACTACAAAATAAAAGCATGACAAAAAAATTTAATATCAAACATGGGATTTAAATGTGATGAATTGCAATTAACTATTGCAATTCAGTGATAAATCGTGAGTAAAAAATGTAAATTGACTGCCCTGAATATACTGTTCCCTTCTCGATCCCCAGGAAAGGTTGTGGATGCACACTTACACAGGGTTTTGTAATGGCAACATGTGATTTTGTATTACTGCCATT